>NC_080672.1:196941147-196971147 GCF_030247195.1 Topomyia yanbarensis | reverse complement strand
GAGAGAAGGTTAATAGAGGTTCACAGACAGTGGCCTTTACCTTCTATGGAGCAGCCACGTCGATCGGAGCGGCGACCGAGTTCCCCTCGAAGGGAAAGGGAAAGGGCAATCGCAAGACGGCATCGAATGCGAAGCGCCCTAGGAAGTCGCCAGGAGAGGGTGCCAAAACCGACACCACTCGGCGTGCAACCGTCAAGGTCAAACGCCGCCTGGGTGAGGTAAGCGAGGGCGAGAGTGACCTCGCTGTGGAGAGCGATGGTACCAGCAATCCGACACGACCGGGGCAGGGGGGCTCAAACCCCTGGACGCTGGTTACCAAGAAAAAGCCGGCACCGAAACCGGAGGTACCGCGGCCTGCGAGGAAGGCCAAGGACAGAGGCGAAGCCTTGTGGTTAAAAACCGACAAGGACAAATACGCCGATGTCCTTAAATCGATGAAGGCGGCCGAAAGCCTCTCGGCCCTTGGGCAGGATGTGCGTAGCGTAAGACGCACCAACACGGGAGAGATGCTCCTGGTGCTGAAGCGAGGCGCACAATCAAGTGCAATATATAAGGCCTTGGCTCAAGAGGTCCTTGGCGAGGGCGCCCAAATCAGGTCGCTAGGTGCGGAAACAACTCTCCAGTGCAAGCACTTGGACGAGTTCGCGACCGCAGAAGACGTCGTCGCAGCCGTCAAGGAGCACTGCGGCGTCACAATCGAGCGGGCCTCTGTGCGATTGAGGGACGGACCCTCTGGCACCCAAGTAGCCTACCTCAGGCTACTCAATGCGGATGCCAAAAAGGTAACCGAGAAAGGGAAGCTGAAGATCGGCTGGTCGGTATGCCCTATTAGTATACCCCAGCCGCCTTCAGTGGACAGGTGCTATCGGTGCCTAGAATCCGGCCATAAAGCTTACGAATGCAAAGGCCTAGACAGGAGTAAGCTATGTCGTCGATGCGGCGAGGAGGGGCATAAAGAGCGGGGGTGCACTAAGGCATATAAGTGCCTTATCTGCACCTCTAAGAAGCAAGCCCATAAACATGCTATGGGCGGACCTTCGTGTCCCTTCGGCGAGTTAAATAAGAAGAAGCCGTGAGAGTCACACAGCTAAATCTTAACCATTGTGCAGCAGCCCAACAGCTGCTGTGGCAGTCGGTCTCGGAGTCGAGGACAGATGTCGCCCTCTTATCAGACCCGTACAGCATCCCTGCCGGCAACGGCAATTGGGTGTCGGACGGGTCTGGAATGGTGGCAATCTGTACAACGGGAAGGTTCCCGGTTCAAGAGGTAATACACCCCTCCGCCGAGGGTGTGGCGATTGCCAAGATCAATGGTGTGTTCTATTGCAGCTGCTACGCCCCACCAAGGTGGCCAATAGAACAGTTCTACCAGATGATCGACAGGCTCTCGTCGGACCTCGTGGGCCGGAAACCGGTAGTAATAGCGGGAGACTTCAACGCTTGGGCAGTGGAGTGGGGCAGCCGCTGTACAAATAGCAGGGGTCAAGCGCTAATGGAAGCGTTTGCGAAACTCGATACTGTGCTAGCTAATGATGGCTCCGCTAGTACATTCCGTAGAAACGGAGTGGAGGCGTGGATTGATTTGACCTTTGCCAGCCCGAGTCTGGCTCCAGGCATGGAATGGAGGGTAGACGAAGGCTACACCCATAGTGATCATTTAGCAATCCGCTTTAAGATCAACTATGGTGTGCAGCATCCGAGGGCGGGAGATCCCTGTCAGGTACGCGGGTGGAAGTCCAATCACTTCGACAGCGAAGCTTTCACCGCGGCCCTGGGACTGGAGGCCAACACCGACAGTCTAAGCGGGGATGCGCTGGTAGCTGTTCTATCACGCGCGTGCGACGCCACTATGCCGAGAAAAACACTGCCAAGAAACGGTAGATGCCCGGTATACTGGTGGAGTGCCGAGATTGCAGCTCTACGGTCAGCCTGTCTCAGAGCTAGACGAAGGATGCAAAGAGCTCGCACCGAGGATGCAAGAGAGAACCGCCGTGAAGTGTTTCGAGCTGCGAAATTAGCCCTTAACAAGGCTATTAAAAGCAGCAAGAGAGCGTGTTTCGACAACCTGTGTGAGAGTGCCAACGCGAATCCGTGGGGTGACGCCTACCGGATTGTGATGGCCAAGACCAAAGGGGGCTCCTCACCCCCAGAACGGTCTCCGGACCGGTTGGCAACGATTATCGAAGTACTCTTCCCGTCTCGAGCCACAAGCCCCTGGCCACCTGCACTACGAGACAGTGCGGGCACGGTCGAAATGGTGGCTCCAGTGACGAACGAAGAACTACTCGCAGTGGCTAAATCCCTAGCAATGAACAAAGCTCCAGGGCCGGATGGAGTCCCAAACAACGCTCTCAAGGCAGCGATCATAGCGAACCCGAACATGTTCAGGCTAGCTATGCAGAGATGCCTTGACGAGTGCCGTTTCCCCGAAAGATGGAAAAGGCAGAAACTGGTGCTGTTGCCGAAGCCCGGGAAGCCGCCAGGCGACCCATCGGCGTACAGACCAATCTGTCTGATAGACACGACTGGCAAACTGCTTGAGAGGATCATCCTCAACAGGCTCACCCCGTACGCGGAAGGTACGGACGGTCTGTCAAACAACCAGTTTGGCTTTCGGAAGGGTAAGTCCACAGTGGACGCTCTTAACTCAGTGATAAATACTGCCGAGATAGCGATCCAACGAAAAAGGCGAGGTATTCGATACTGTGCGTTAGTGACACTTGACGTGAAGAATGCATTCAACAGCGCAAGCTGGGATGCCATCGCGCTCTCGTTACATCGGCTTAGCCTACCGGTGGGTCTGTACCGGATCCTGGAAAGTTACTTCCAAAACCGCGTACTGCTATACGAGACCGATGCCGGTCAGAAAAGGGTTCCGATTACCGCCGGAGTCCCGCAGGGCTCGATCCTAGGCCCGGTGCTATGGAACCTCATGTATGACGGGGTTCTGAGACTGAAGTTCCCTCCTGGGGTCAAGATCGTCGGCTTTGCCGACGACGTAACCTTGGAGGTCTACGGGGAGTCAATTCCTGAGGTAGAACTAACCGCAGAACACGCGATTAGCACGGTGGAGGAATGGATGAGCGCGAGAGGCCTGGAGCTCGCTCATCATAAGACGGAGGTAGTTATCGTCAACAACCGCAAGTCGGCACAACATGCAGTTATCCATGTGGGAGAAGTCGCGATCACTTCACAGCGAAGTCTGAAGTCTCTCGGAGTCATTATAGACGACAAGCTGACCTTCGGCAGCCATGTCGACTATACGTGCAAGAGAGCGTCGACTGCTGTTGCGGCACTATCGAGAATGATGTCCAACAGCTCAAAGGTGTGCGCCAGTAGACGTAGGTTACTGGCAGGCGTTGCCGTATCTATCCTCAGGTACGGCGGCCCGTCATGGTCAAGAGCACTGAGGGTAACCAGTTACCTACAGAAACTGGAGAGCACCTACCGCGTGATGTGCCTCAGAGTGATATCTGCCTACCGCACGGTATCACACGATGCATCCTGCGTGATAGCGAGCATGATGCCAGTCGGGCTGGTCATTCGGGAAGATGAGGAGTGCTTTGAGCTACGTGGAAATAGGGGAGCCCGCGAGCGCACCAGGGTGACCTCGGTCGCCAGATGGCAGCGTGAGTGGGACAACTCCTCGAAAGGTAGGTGGACCCACCGGCTGATACCTAGCATATCGAGCTGGGTGGGAAGACCCCATGGGGAAGTTCACTTCCACCTGACACAATTCCTGTCAGGCCATGGCTGTTTCCGTCAGTACCTCCACAGGTTCGGACACGCGGAGGTCCCAGTCTGCCCGGACTGCCCAGGTGTAGATGAAACTGCCGAGCACATACTGTTCGTATGTCATCGGTTCGACGTCGAAAGAAGAGCAATGCTTGACGTCTGTGGCTGGGACACAACCCCGGATACCCTTATTCAGCGGATGTGTCAAACGGTGGAGAAGTGGAACGCAGTCTCGGCTGCTACCATCCAGATTGCCAGTAGGCTACAGGTAATCTGGCGAACCGAGCAACAGACGGCGGGCACGGCTAACTAGTGATTGGTTAGTTGGAGCGAAAAAGGCCAAGCGCAAAATAAGAGAGTGAATGGTCTGTTCATGCCGAGGTAGGTTGGCGCAGCGAATGGCAACCGCGTAAGGGGTAAACCCAGCCACCCCGAAGCAAGACAGAAGAGTGAGTGTATAGGCGTATAAGTGGACTGCCTCATGCCAAGACGGGAGGGTCGTAGCGTAGTATGTTGGAACTAAGCTATCGATGCCTCATGGCGTGGCAGAGGAGTGAAAGGGTGAGCATCCAAGTCAGTCTCACACTGCATGTTAAGGGTGAGCATAAAAGTCAGCCTCACAGGTTGGTAGAGGCTAGCACAAAAGTCAGCCTAGCAAGGAATGAAAAAGGTGAGCACAAAAGTCAGCCTCGCATGGTATGTCAGAAGTGGGGCCTAAGAAAAATGTCCCACATGGGATGCCAGAGGGAGTGACAAAGGTACAATAGAGTGGCACGATTGAGAGTGAATCAGGTGATAGGGTGAGCACCCAAGTCAGCCTCACATGGATGGGTAGGGCGAGCACAAAAGTAAGCCTAGCAAGGAATGAGTAAGGTGAGCACACAAGTCAGCCTCGCATGGAACGTAAAAGGTGAGCACAAAAGTCAGCCTCATGTGGGAGTGTTTGAGAGTGAATCAAAGTGTGATTGAGAGAGCACCCAAGTAAGCCTCATACAGGATGTATGATCGCGCGAGTGAGAGTGAATGAGTACATTCAGTACAGCCATCCCCCCAGAAGTAATACCGAGAGGTAGTTCCTGGGAGGAATGATGGCGGAGCCCAATGGAGTTTAGTCGGTATTAATGGCTGGTCACCATTTGAGTCCGACACGCCCCCAGTGCACCCCGTGTGGTAGATTGGACCCTACCGTTAGCACGTGTACTGGGCTAGGACATAAAGGTCTTCTCCATTGTAAAAAAAAAAAAAAAAACATACATACATACACACACACATACAGACTTTTTCCGATCTCGACGAACTGAGTCGAATGGGATATGACACTCGGCCCTCCGGGCCGGGATTAGGTTGACGTTTTTCAGAGTGATTGCATAACCTTTCTATATGAGAAAGGCAAAAATGTGCCAAAATCCAAAAAAGTGAATCGTAGTCAAATTTTTTTTCGAGTTTGCATCAAATCTCGACGTTTCATGCACCTTGAACACATTTAGCATCAAAAATAAAAATTCTATTTTTAATTTTTCCTATAGTTTATATGAGAAATTTCTGTATGGCCGCACTCTGAAACCCGTAATTCCGGAACCAGAATTCCGATCGATCCAAAATTCAATAGCAGCCGATGGGAAGGTTGCACCTTTCATTTGAGACTAAGTTTGGGCAAATCGGTCCAGCCATCTCTGAGAAAAATGAGTGACATTATTTGACACATACGCACATACATACACACACATACACACACACATACACACACACATACACACACATACATACATACACACACATACAGACTTTTTCCGATCTCGACGAACTGAGTCGAATGGGATATGACACTCGGCCCTCCGGGCCGGGATTAGGTTGACGTTTTTCAGAGTGATTGCATAACCTTTCTATATGAGAAAGGCAAAAATGTGCCAAAATCCAAAAAAGTTAATCGTAGTCAAATTTTTTTTTCGAGTTTGCATCAAATCTCGACGTTTCATGCACCTTGAACACATTTAGCATCAAAAATAAAAATTCTATTTTTAATTTTTCCTATAGTTTATATGAGAAATTTCTGTATGGCCGCACTCTGAAACCCGTAATTCCGGAACCAGAATTCCGATCGATCCAAAATTCAATAGCAGCCGATGGGAAGGTTGCACCTTTCATTTGAGACTAAGTTTGGGCAAATCGGTCCAGCCATCTCTGAGAAAAATGAGTGACATTATTTGACACATACGCACATACATACACACACACATACACACACACACACACATACACACACACATACACACACACATACATACATACACACACACATACAGACTTTTTCCGATCTCGACGAACTGAGTCGAATGGGATATGACACTCGGCCCTCCGGGCCGGGATTAGGTTGACGTTTTTCAGAGTGATTGCATAACCTTTCTATATGAGAAAGGCAATATATGAGAAAGGCAAAAATGTAACGGAGCGAATTCAGTGATTCAACCATTTGAGTAGTGAAATTATATTAAAGGGGTCAGTGCGAGTACCACATTGCTTTAGACTTCGCGATTCATATTTTTCTAATATTTGTGTTCGTCGTTTGATAAGCAACTACCCATTATTGGCCAATTTAATTTTCTGCTCGCACAATAGCAAGGTTCCGTCTCACACGCACTCTGCAGAGTACCCTTCTCATTGAATATTATAAAAATGAATTTTCAACTGAACCTATTATTTAAATCTGCTTGAATAATTTTCAAAAAATTGCGAGAACCTATGGAGTTGGAAAAATTGGAATTTTTTATGAAAATTATGCAGCGAGGTGCAGATTTAGCAGTTTTCCGACATTATGGTCAGCTATCTTCCAAAAACGTTCGCCATTTTGGTAGTTTTAAATTGTTTTCAACAAACGTACAATACTATTGCTGGGAAACATACCACATCTCGAAACGAAAGATTTTTTGTATTCACGCTTGTATGGATAAGTCTTTTTGAGTTGGTTGCATAATGTGGCCCCTGGATTCAAATTTGGAAATTATTGAGCCGCAATTATTTCGTTATGGATGACGAGACTTATCTGAAGGCAGGCATGTTCCCCGTGTTGATCAAAGATTTGTGCCTCGCTGTGATTTGTCTTTTCATCATTTTCCAGATTGGATGGATTGGGGAAGGTGCATGACATACATACACACACATACACACACACATACACACACACATACACACACACATACACACACACATACACACACACATACATACATACACACACACATACAGACTTTTTCCGATCTCGACGAACTGAGTCGAATGGGATATGACACTCGGCCCTCCGGGCCGGGATTAGGTTGACGTTTTTCAGAGTGATTGCATAACCTTTCTATATGAGAAAGGCAAAAATGTGCCAAAATCCAAAAAAGTGAATCGTAGTCAAATTTTTTTTTCGAGTTTGCATCAAATCTCGACGTTTCATGCACCTTGAACACATTTAGCATCAAAAATAAAAATTCTATTTTTAATTTTTCCTATAGTTTATATGAGAAATTTCTGTGTGGCCGCACTCTGAAACCCGTAATTCCGGAACCAGAATTCCGATCGATCCAAAATTCAATAGCAGCCGATGGGAAGGTTGCACCTTTCATTTGAGACTAAGTTTGGGTAAATCGGTCCAGCCATCTCTGAGAAAAATGAGTGACATTATTTGACACATACGCACATACATACACACACACATACACACACATACACACACATACACACACACATACATACATACACACACACATACAGACTTTTTCCAATCTCGACGAACTGAGTCGAATGGGATATGACACTCGGCCCTCCGGGCCGGGATTAGGTTGACGTTTTTCAGAGTGATTGCATAACCTTTCTATATGAGAAAGGCAAAAATGTGCCAAAATCCAAAAAAGTGAATCGTAGTCAAATTTTTTTTTTCGAGTTTGCATCAAATCTCGACGTTTCATGCACCTTGAACACATATAGCATCAAAAATAAAAATTCTATTTTTAATTTTTCCTATAGTTTATATGAGAAATTTCTGTGTGGCCGCACTCTGAAACCCGTAATTCCGGAACCAGAATTCCGATCGATCCAAAATTCAATAGCAGCCGATGGGAAGGTTGCACCTTTCATTTGAGACTAAGTTTGGGCAAATCGGTCCAGCCATCTCTGAGAAAAATGAGTGACATTATTTGACACATACGCACATACATACACACACACATACACACACATACACACACATACACACACACATACACACACACACATACATACACACACACATACAGACTTTTTCCGATCTCGACGAACTGAGTCGAATGGGATATGACACCCGGCCCTCCGGGCCGGGATTAGGTTGACGTTTTTCAGAGTGATTGCATAACCTTTCTATATGAGAAAGGCAAAAATGTGCCAAAATCCAAAAAAGTGAATCGTAGTCAAATTTTTTTTTCGAGTTTGCATCAAATCTCGACGTTTCATGCACCTTGAACACATTTAGCATCAAAAATAAAAATTCTATTTTTAATTTTTCCTATAGTTTATATGAGAAATTTCTGTGTGGCCGCACTCTGAAACCCGTAATCCCGGAACCAGAATTCCGATCGATCCAAAATTCAATAGCAGCCGATGGGAAGGTTGCACCTTTCATTTGAGACTAAGTTTGGGCAAATCGGTCCAGCCATCTCTGAGAAAAATGAGTGACATTATTTGACACATACGCACATACATACACACACACATACACACACACATACACACACACATACACACACACATACACACACACATACATACATACACACACACATACAGACTTTTTCCGATCTCGACGAACTGAGTCGAATGGGATATGACACTCGGCCCTCCGGGCCGGGATTAGGTTGACGTTTTTCAGAGTGATTGCATAACCTTTCTATATGAGAAAGGCAAAAATGTGCCAAAATCCAAAAAAGTGAATCGTAGTCAAATTTTTTTTTCGAGTTTGCATCAAATTTCGACGTTTCATGCACCTTGAACACATTTAGCATCAAAAATAAAAATTCTATTTTTAATTTTTCCTATAGTTTATATGAGAAATTTCTGTGTGGCCGCACTCTGAAACCCGTAATTCCGGAACCAGAATTCCGATCGATCCAAAATTCAATAGCAGCCGATGGGAAGGTTGCACCTTTCATTTGAGACTAAGTTTGGGCAAATCGGTCCAGCCATCTCTGAGAAAAATGAGTGACATTATTTGACACATACGCACATACATACACACACACACACATACACACACATACACACACACATACATACATACACACACACATACAGACTTTTTCCGATCTCGACGAACTGAGTCGAATGGGATATGACACTCGGCCCTCCGGGCCGGGATTAGGTTGACGTTTTTCAGAGTGATTGCATAACCTTTCTATATGAGAAAGGCAAAAACCTATCAATGAGTTGTAATTTTTGCCGTGGTTAAATGGAAACTACCTTCAACACGGTTTACCTAATTTTAAGTTCCCCCACGATACCACGAGATTGAGTCAAAGGAACTCAATTTTAGGTAGTTTTTCGTTTCCGTGTACACTTTATCAGAACGAGTTAGCCAGTAACTTTGCACCAACACTACTTTTGACGTATTGATGAAATCCCAAGTATACACCAGAGATGCCAGATTTGCAGGCATGTCTGCAAATGTGCAGACGTTTAATTTTAGATGCAGCCTTTTTTGATTAAGGTTGGACAGAGAATAGATTTTTTCTGATCATTGTTCGAGACATTAGACAAATGTCTATGAGATTTTCCTTCTGCATGTTACTCATTTTACGGATTGTTCCACTATTAACCGATTTGAGGAGGTATTTACTCAATTTTGAATTAATACCTACTCAATTTCGTTAAAAGTGCACATGCAGCGAATGAATAATTGTGTTCACATTTGTCCAGTGTCCCGAACAATGATCAGACATTGGTCAGAAATCACATGATTATTCTGATTTTCACTACTCGATCTCTGAGTAACTACAGTGTTTATTCGCTGAGTTATATTAAACGAGCGTGTATATGATCTGCACACATCCCCTGACAAACCATTCCGAACTTGATTCGGAATCCTGAATGGAGTCAGCATGGAATCCAGCTCAAATGCAATAACCAATCCCGGTTCCGGAATGGATTTACTTGGCAAATTTTACCCCTTGAATAGATTATTTCACTTAAGCGAGTAAAGAACTTTTTCACGTATTTATAGGTACTTTATAATATCAGTGTATCACAGGGATGCCAGGTACACAGATTAATCTGTGTTTCACAGATTTTGAATGTTCTACACAGATTTGCAGTTTTCTGTTATAGTTCACAGACTAGCACAGATTTCTCAATTTTTGACCTCGCGCTCAATTTTTGCCTCAAGCAAAAACTAAAAAAAGGTCGCCACTTCATGTTTTGATACGTTTTCATTAACACAGAGTTGCACAGATTTTTACATAGGCTACGCACAGATTTCAAAAAATATGACCTGGCATCCCTGGTGTATCGTGAAGTGTCAACAATCTCTGCGCTGTAAATATTTCAAGTTGCTCTGTTTTTTGTCCAAAGAACGATTTCAGTTCGCTATTTATATAAAAAATGTGTTTTCTGTGTCTAAGCCATGTCAAGAAGACATTTTTGGTACCTACACTCTTTTTTCGAGAAGAAATATTTTAGAAAAGGCATTACAAATTGACGTCTACGCAAGCAACTCGATACAGAAATCAAGTGATTCGACATTAATACCTGGAGTGCTCTGCACGCTCATTAAAAATAACTCACAACTGAGTAGCCAGAATAGTTTCATCAGCTGATTATTTCTTGTTTATTTCTTCTTACGTTGCTCAGGTGGGTTTGAAGGCGACCAAATCGTCGATTTGATACACCATCAAACGAATCGAACCAACTAAAGATATTCGGCGGACGAGTTTTTTTTTGTTCGCAGAAGTAGAGCAAAACAAACTTGTTTTTTTTTTTATTCAAATCGTTTATTTGATAAGGCACGTTGCGTTAGCTTAAAGGTGCCAATTTTGTTTTGTTTTACATTTTAAATTGCTTAAAACTAGGGGATTACATATTGATTTTTTTAAAATGAAACTAATGCGAGGGGATAATATTGTTTTCGTAAGATTAGGGGAGTCATTTAGTTTTTGTGGCAATATGGTTTGACATTTTTATCAGTGAGATTATTGGAGCAAATAATGTTTAATTAAGGGGGACAATTTTTTACGACTAACTTAAAACTAGGCATAACTAGAGGGCATGATTGAATTTTGTAAAGATTCGTAATTATAGTTATTTTTGTGGGTAGTAGAGTTGGGCAATTTCAACGAGATTATATAATATAATAGTTAAAACTAGAAGAGACAAGAAGAGCTAAATGCTTCGTGATGATATTGGGGGGGGGGGGGGGGTAGGGGTGTTACTTCTGGGTATAAGAGTCAGGGGAGGGAGGGTAGACAAAGATGGCAGGGAGAGAAAATTATTTCAGTTTCAGGCATCGTGAGATCAACGGATGGATTACAAACTCGGGTGGCCTTCATCAGGGGAATCATGTACTGGGACGCCGGGTGGTCCTCCTCAAGATGGCAGGGGTTTTTCCAGACGATTTCGTAGTACGGCTCAGATGTGGATCGGCTACATTTCGAGTTAAGCGTGTTATGTTCGTGCCGTAGGTCCCGTGTTTGTTGGCTCATTCGATACAGATGCTTTGATACAGGTGGAAGAGCGTTCTGAGAATGATAAGGAAAATAACAAGGGGCAGTTAGACTTGTATATGGATGGTTTTCACAAAGGTGTATATAAGGGACATATAGAGGAGATCGCGGCTTGCCAGCACATCTCGAACCGGGACGTTGGTTGGTCTTCCTCGGGCCCGCAGGGTATCCATTAGCCGAGACCTAGCGGAACTGTACTCGGTGCACGCCCAGACAATGTGCTCGATGTCGTGATAGCCGTCGCCACAAGCGCAGATACCACTATCCACGAGCCCAATACGCCGGAGATGTGCATCCAGCGTGTAATGGTTTGCCATGAGTCGGGACATCACACGAATGAAGTCACGACCCACATCCATCCCCTTGAACCAAGGTTTCGTCGATACCTTAGGGATTATCGAATGTAGCCACCTTCCCAGCTCTCCACTGCTCCACGAAGTTTGCCAACTTTCGAGGGTTCTCTGATGAGTAATACTGAAAAATTCGCTGAAGCAAATTGGTCTTTCGTAAACGTCTCCTTCTAAGGCACCCACCTTAGCTAAGGAGTCTGCCTTCTCATTGCCCGGAATGGAGCAATGAGAAGGGACCCATACCAAGGTAATCTGGAAAGAGTTGTCAGATAAAGCACTCAGTAGCTCCCGTATTTTCCCCAAAAAATACGAGGAGTGCTTGCCTTGTTTCATCGAGCGAATAGCGTCAATGGAACTGAGGCTATCCGAAACGATGAAGTAATGGTCTGCGGGTAATGTTTCAATGACTCCA
Organism: Topomyia yanbarensis; assembly: GCF_030247195.1. Taxonomy (NCBI): domain Eukaryota; kingdom Metazoa; phylum Arthropoda; class Insecta; order Diptera; family Culicidae; genus Topomyia; species Topomyia yanbarensis. The sequence continues at coordinate 196,958,926 of NC_080672.1, read as the reverse complement.
AGGGTATACTGAATGGCAGCTAGTTCTGCGGCGTAAACTGAAGCAGGGTCACTGAGTTTGTAGGAGGCGGTGAACTTTTGATTGAAAATACCGAAGCCAGTGGATCCTTCGAGGTTTGATCCGTCAGTATAAAACATCTTAGAACAGTCGACTTCTCGGAATTTATTATAAAAAATGTTTGGAACCACTTGTGGGCGTATGTGGTCCGGAATTCCACTAATCTCGTCTTTCATGGATGTGTCGAAGAAAACAGTAGATTCAGAAGTATTTATGAAATGCACACGGTTGGGATTGTAAGAAGAAGGGTTAATATTCTGCGCCATGTAGTCAAAGTACAGGGACATGAAACGGGTCTGAGAATTGAGCTCAACAAGCCTTTCGAAATTTTCAATCACGACCGGGTTCAAGATATCGCATCGAATGAGCAATCGATATGAGAGTTCCCAAAATCGATTTTTCAACGGGAGAACGCCCGACAGCACTTCGAGACTCATCGTATGGGTCGACTGCATGCACCCTAAGGCGATACGCAAACAACGATACTGAATTCTTTCGAGTTTGATGAAATGTATGTTCGCGGCGGAGCGAAAGCAGAAGCATCCGTATTCCATTACCGACAGTATCGTTGTTTGATACAACCTAATTAGGTCTCCTGGGTGGGCACCCCACCATGTTCCGGTTATTGTACGAAGAAAGTTGATCCTTTGTTGGCATTTCTGTTTCAGATACCGAATATGGCATCCCCAAGTACCTTTCGAGTCGAACCAGACCCCTAGATATTTTACTGTGAAGACCTGAGCGATAGTTTGACCCATTAATAGAAGCTGTAGTTGTGCTGGTTCACGCTTCCTTGAAAATACAACTAGCTCAGTTTTCTCCGTGGAGAATTCGATACCCAGCTTAATAGCCCAAGCAGACAAATTGTCCAGGGTATTCTGTAATGGTCCTTGTAGATCGACAGCTTTGGGTCCCGTAACAGACACCACGCCATCGTCTGCAAGTTGCCTTAACGTGCAGGAATTGTCAAGACATTCATCAATGTCGTTGACATAGAAATTGTATAAAAGGGGGCTTAGACATGAGCCCTGGGGAAGGCCCATGTAGCTAAATCGTGATGTCGATAAGTCACCATGCGAAAAATGCATGTGCTTTTCCGACAACAAGTTTAGTAAAAAGTTGTTTAAAGTCGCTGAAAGACCATGCTGGTGCAGCTTCTCTGTAAGAATGTTGATCGAAACTGAATCAAAAGCCCCCTTAATATCTAGGAACACTGATGCCATCTGCTCTTTGCTAGCATAGGCCATTTGAATTTCAGTTGAGAGCAACGCAAGACAATCGTTCGTCCCTTTGCCTTTGCGAAAGCCAAATTGTGTATCTGACAGTAAGCCATTTGCTTCGACCCAATTGTCGAGGCGGGATAGGATCATTTTCTCGAACAACTTCCGGATACAGGATAGCATTGCGATCGGACGGTACGAATTGTGGTCGGAGGCTGGTTTTCCTGGTTTTTGGATGGCGATGACCTTCACTTGTCTCCAATCGAGTGGGACAATGTTAGCCTCGAGAAACTTATTAAATAAGTTCAACAAGCGTCTCTTGGCAGAGTCAGGCAGATTCTTCAACAAGTTGAATTTGATTCTGTCTGGCCCCGGAGCTTTATTGTTACACGACAAGAGAGCAAGTGAGAACTCCACCATCGTAAAAGGTGTTTCGTTCGCGCTATCGTGAGGAGACGCGGCGCGGTAGATCTTCTGTGCCGGGGCGGAATCCGGACAAACCTTCTTGGCGAAATCGAATATCCAACGGTTTGAATATTCCACGCTCTCATTAGTACTGTTTCGATTTCGCATACGTCGGGCTGTTCCCCAAAGAGTGCTCATCGATGTTTCTCTCGTTAATCCGTCGACGAACCGGCGCCAATAATCGCGTTTTTTGGCTTTCATCAAACTCTTCATTCGCTTGTCTAACGTCGCGTACTGTCGAAAACTGGCGGGTAACCCGTCGTTCCGGAAGGTCTTAAACGCGGCGGCCTTCTCTGCGTACACGTCTGAGCACTCTTTATCCCACCAGGGATTGGGAGAACGTTTTTGTATGTTCGCGCCGGGTACTGGCCTAGTCTGAGCTTGATTCGCGCTGTCGAGAATCAAGCCAGCCAAAAAGCTGTACTCTTCCTCCGGAGGAAGTTCTTGGGTAGATTCGATGTTGTCGGATATCGCGGCAGCATAGCTCTTCCAATCGATATTTCGTGTGAGGTCATACGAAATATTGATTGATTTCAATGGCCTTGAACCGTTATTGATTGAGACTACAATCGGCAGATGGTCACTGCCGTGGGGATCAGGAATTACCTTCCACGTGCAATTTAACCGCAGCGATGTTGAGCAAAGGGACAAGTCTAAGGCGCTCGGGCGCGCTGGAGGAGCAGGAATCCGTGTCATTTCACCCGTGTTTAAAATTGTCAAATTGAAGTTATCGCAAAGATCCTGAATTAAGGAAGACCGGTTATCATCATAGAGGCAACCCCATGCTGTACCGTGAGAGTTAAAGTCTCCTAAAACTAGTCGCGGTGTTGGCAGGGATTCTAAGATGTCTTGTAGCCGTCGGTGCCCAACCGCGGTGTTGGGGGGAATATATATGGAAGCTATGCAAAGGCTTTTGCCTTTGGTTGTTACTTGACAAGCGACAACTTCAATACCTGTTATCGAGGGAAGGTTAATTCTGTAGAAGGAATAGCACTTTTTGATCCCCAAAAGCACTCCTCCATAGGGGGTGTCTCGATCCAGGCGAATATTATTAAAGTCGTGGAAGTTGAGTTCTATGTCGGAAGTTAACCAAGTTTCACATAATGCAAATGCATCGCAACTCAAATTATTTATTAAAATTTTGAAGGAATCGATTTTCGGGATGATACTTCTGCAATTCCACTGTAGAACAGTGATCAAATCCGTGACCTCGTTCGATGAGTTAGCCATCGAAGGATACAATCGCTGAGAGGAGGGGCCATTTAGCAGTCAACTGCTTCAAAAATGTTCTCACTGTAGGGAGAAAAGCTAACATAAGACTTTTAATAGGATCAGTAATATTGAAAGTTTTTATTATCCAGTCCACTATGTCCGAGAGTTTTATAATTCCAGTGCTGTGATTACTCTCGAACTGAAACAAAGGAACACTTGGGATTTTTGATGTTCCTGGAAGTGCTGGGAACTCCTTCTCTGAGCTTAATCCTCCGAGACCAGGAGCTAATTGCTTCGGTTTGGTTGCAACACTTCCAATAGATGTGACTTTCGGAGCCCCCTCAAGGGACACCTTCTGGCCTTTACAAGGAACTTTACGAGAGGAAGTGTTCCTCCTCTTCCTATAAATTCTAGGCACCCTAGTAGATGTTCCCTCTTGTGGGTTACCAGCCTCGCCCTCGTCAGGAGGCAAGTGAGTATAGATGTTTGCTGAGGATGGTGGCGTAGCATTCTTTAACATTTCTGCGAAAGAATGTTTGGATCGTCCCGCAAGGGAACGTTTCAGTTTATCCCCGCGTAGTTTGTACGCGGGACATGCCGAGATATCATGCAGACTCTCCGCACAGTAAGGACACTTTTCGGCTTGCCTACTGCACGAATCATCTAGATGATTCTCCCCGCATTTTCCACAGCGGGCCTTGTTGCTACAATGGGTGGCTGTGTGACCCAGTTGTTTACACTTTGTGCAATTCATGACCCGCGGCACAAACAGACGCACAGGCAGACGAACCTTGTGCAAGAGGACGAAATTTGGCAAAGCGGTACCAGCGAAGGTCACCCGATAAGAGTTTGATTGGGGGTACGTTTTTGAACCATCCCCCGCAACTACTACTGAGTGCAAACGTTTGCACTCAAGTATTTTAACTGGCTGAAGTAAGCGGTCTCTGAATCGGCCGACCCCGTACTTCAGCAGATCCTCGCACGTCAAACTCTCATCGGTTACGACGCCTTCGGATTGTACTCTTACAGCCGGAATATACACGTTATAATCCCGCGTAAAGTGCTCACAGCAAGCAATATCGTTTGCCTGCTTTGAGTTGGCTAGCAACACCCTTATCTTGTCCGAGCGGACCTTTGAAATTTCGGTCACAGCCGAGAACCGTTCCGTCAGGTCTCTAGAAATCTGAAGAAGATTCAGTGATTTAGTCTTGGGCCGAAAGAAGACCACAAATGGACCAGTTGAGAGTTCTGGATAGCATTTGGGCCGGGGGGGAGCCTTAGAAGTTGAACCCGATTCAACTTCCATTTGACCATCCGGAGAGGGAACCATAGAAAACGTCAACGCACGGGGTCAGCGCCCGCGCAGACGGAAGAAAGCAATAAATGTGTTACAAAAGACAAAAACCACTTAGCTTTAAACTGGTGTCCAACGACGAACCGATCCAGCTTATACAGCTGGCTATTGTTTAATCCTCACACGCGAACAAAAGACTGAGGACCGAACCGAACTGGCAAAATAACCTTGAACGCGGATTAAAACTATTCTTTATCGCCTCACACAGCACTACGGACTAGAAAAAACAACCTCTGTCTCGATGGAGAGCTCGAAAACGAATGAAAACAAACTTGTTGATAAAACCCTCCGCTGAATTGTTAAACAAACCTCTTGTGGCTTGCCTAATAGATTGCTTTGACATTGAAGTAGTAATTATGTCTCGACAAACATATGATTAGGGCGTATAAGCCAACTGTCAAAAATAACTTTGATTGAAAATTTCGGATAATCACAGATGTTAGTTGTAAACACAAGAGAAAAATTTTCTCTTTCATTAACTGCTGTTAACTGTATTCGGCAAATAACGGTTTGTACGGAATTTCCCTTCAAAGAGAATTTTGACAGTTGGCTTATCCGCCCTAATCATATCTTTGTCGAGGTGTGCTGTAATATTTTACCCATAAAATGAGTTCATTCATTTTTGCGCGTAATGAGTATTTTCCTACTTATTTATAGGTACTTTATGATATCCGTGCATTATAAAGTGTCAACAATATTCTGTAAATATTTTAAGTTGTTTTGTTTTTAATCGAAGAATTATTTCAGTTTCCTAATTTAAGCACGAAATTGTGCATTTCTGTTACCATGTCAAGACGAAGACCTTATTGGTATCTACACCCATTTCACGATGACAAATCTTTTGAAAAAGTTTGTATGAATAATTTAATACTTCCAAACATATAGAATACTTTTTTGTAGGTATTGAAAATTGACAGAAACACAAATGACTCCATAGAGGAATCGTCAAGTGAAACGACATTAACTGACCGATCGATGGCGTCAACAAGTACCGGTAACAGTGAGACTACTTCAAGCTTGCTTGGTTCTTCTGCAGCCGATAACGCCAATTTAGATTATGTGATAGATCAAGCTGAATGCAGTAAACATGTATATAGTACATCGGATGCAGAAGTGCATCAGGTGGATTCCGTTAGCAGTATTGCATCTGCTACACACAGTTGTGATGTAGCTCCTGCTTCGTCCATGCGCGGTCTTGCACATGAGAAGCCGTTCGAATCAAATAATCAACCGGAATTAGAAACTGAAGATCCTGAGGTACGGAATATTTAGCTGGTTTACACTGTGTCTTTAAATTTAGAAGTTTAATGTCATTCCAGGCGGGATTCCTTTTAGCTGGACCTCCGCTAGTTTGACTTCTACCCAAATAAGCAACTCAGTGTCAAATAGACTCTGATGATCAAGTAGATAATCTGTTTGTTCTAGTACCAGGAGAAACCGGAAGTATTCCGGAGCAAACAAGGAGAAATCGTTCCTGTATTCTCTTCTTTTTTCTTCTGTTAGTAGTAAACCGGAGTAAAATGGAGCGTATTTTTTGCTTCTGTTTGCTCCGGAGCAACTTCCGCTTACTGGAACAAATCTAATAGTAAGAGATGTAAACAGACACATTTTACACTTCCATCATCACCTTCGTACAAACTAATGACTAATTCTAATGATTAGGCGAAGGTGATGTTCCAACCAGCGAATCATGACTATACTTATTTGTAGCTACAACACGCCACATCCAGTTTACCATCAATATTTCCAGTTGTGTATTTGATCTTTCATTGCATATAAAATTTAAATTTGTTGAAATTATTGAAAAACCAGAATAGGTCGACGAATAATGACGATTTGATATTTATAGGATATTTTCCGAATTTTCGTTTCAGATCGATGCTTACGTTGGATCTCAACGAACTCGTTTCACGAATGAATACACCGTGTTTGATCTATCTGTAATGCTGATGATTTACTACGTAAAACACAATATAACTCAAGAAGCGATGGTAGATCTTTTGGAAATGTTTAATGTATTGTCCGAATTTAAAATGTTCCCGTCGTCATTCCAAGCATTTCGTAATTCTTTTGGGGATCCATTAAACTCCTACCGTGTATATTTTTACCGTGAATGTAAGCTGGGTCTTGGCACTACTACTCCAGCCAATGACTACCATTGTGCGCTGTGTAATGCTACGAAAACAAGCTCGTTTATTTGTTTGCATTCGAAAAACAAATAAGGCTAATCTGCGAAAAGTTTGGCGATGAAATTCAGAATATGATCAGGAGAGTAAATTACAAGATATAAACAAAAGTGATGTGTATAAATCATCAACTTCGAGTAACGCTATAACCGTAACAATCAATACCGATGGAGCAGCTCCATTCAAATCAACCCATAAAAAACCCTTGTACCCTATAATATTGGCAATCAACAACCTTCCTCCGCGGTTAAGGTTTAAAAAACAAAACATGGTGGTGGCAGGAGTCTGGATGGAATGTGGAGAACCTGATTTTGCACTTTTCTTTGAAGAGTTTTGCTCTGAAGCGATTCAATTGATAAACGAAGGAATAATTATTAATGATACTCGTCGCGAGTTCCGTGTGCTTGCATGTTGCCTTGATACGATTGCCAGACCTAAATTGCAGAATACAACACAATTCAATGGATACTTTGGTTGTTCTTTTTGCACACAAAGAGGAACGTTACTAGCAACAACAAATCAAATACGGTTCCCATATAAAAAAGCTGAACTTAGAACTCATACAAAAATGCTCGAATGGATGAAGCAAGCTACAGAAACCAAAGATGCTATAATGGGAGTGAAGGGCTTTTCTATTTTAAGTACATTGCCATATTTTGATCTGGTGAAAGGATTCCCGGTGGACTATATGCACTGTGTACTCTTAGGAGTAGTAAAATCATTTGCCGAGTTATGGTTTGATTCCAAAAACCATGCAGAAGACTACTATGTTGGACGTCAAAAAGACAAGGTCGGTAGCAGACTTGAAAACATAAGGGCGCATAGCCAAATTCCTCGCTACCCACGTCATTTAAACCAAATGAAAAATTTCAAAGGAAACGAGTGGGAAATGTTCCTTCTATGATATTCAACACCGGTACTTACTACTATATTGCCGAATAGGTTCCTAGAACATTTTCAGCTGCTAGCAGATTCAATTTTTGTTTTATTGCAACATGAATTGACGCAACAGGTTCTAAAAAAAATTGTTGCATATTTCATTGAATATATGTTATTTTTATACTTTCAGGACATCAATAAAGCAAACCAAAAACTTATGTGCTTTGTGAAACAAATTCGGTCACTTTATGGTTCAAAAAATATGACTATAAATGTTCATTTACTTACTCACATCTGTGATTGTGTAAGAAATTTTGGTCCGCTGTGGGCGTTTTCTCTATATCCGTACGAGAACATGAATGGAGTACTTCTGAGCTACGTGCATGGGGCAACCGACCCAGCTCACCAAATAGTTACACAATATACTTTATCTAAATTACTACATTTGTATAAGTTAACAACAAATCCCAAAGTTGAGAGTTTTTCCGATAAAATATTAAATAGAAAAAGTATTCAGAAGATACAATTCAATCGTTTCAGGAACATGACGTACGACCAAAATGTTGTAGTTTTGGACGATGAGGTTATAAACTGCAATTTCACAGAGCATGCCAAATTCTCACATGAAGGCGATTACTATTGTACGCAAGAATATTGTAAGCATTTGAGATATGATGACTCTGCTATTTTCATTGAACATTTTTATGTCATCGTGAAAATTCTTGTTAACGAACAAAGTAAAATATGCATAATTGGCAAAGAACTTCATACAGAATGCGTAACTAAAAATGTTTTCAAATATACTACCACTGGGAAACTAGTTTTGCGCGAAGTTAAAAATCCTAAAAAATGTTTACTAGTTACAATTAAAGATTCTAATGTCACTTCGTTTTACATAGCATTTCCAAAAATGCGTTTGCATGCGGACTAGGTTTGAAGTATGTGTATGTTTGATATGATAAACCAAGCTCATAACAAGTTTTTAATAATTTAGCAATAATTCGATAGCAGTATTTTTACGTAAACATGTCTTTTCGTTTCTGTGTGCTTAAATAAATTGTGTTCTGGGAAAACTGGTATTACTTATTTGGAATAAATATATCATATTTACGCTTATACTTCCTCGTGTGTAACTGCTGATCAACATATAGTTTTCCATGTATATAGAAAATTCTATAGATTATGATTAGACCAATAGTAAAGTATTATTTTCTGCACATGCTGCGCAGTATAACTGTGATATACTTATTATATTTAGATATTTACCTGAACAAACCATATAAAAAACATGACTACACTAAGAGTACCGAGGTGGGTTTAAAATAATATAGCCAATAGAATATTTTATATCATTAGATGGTCACAGCAGATACAAACCAAATTCTTCTTCTACACCCATAATTAGACCATGCTTTGGGTGATTTATGGTATAGCACATGTATGATTTTCTGAAGGGACCATATTATGGTGTATTCATGGTGCATCATGGGGTGCAATGTTTTTTGCGGACCACACTATGGTCCTTTTATGGTCGTACATGGAGCATTGGACCATGAACATTTGCTCGGGATATGTAACAGTACGGTTTTCCTGATTCTCTCTTCTAAATTCAATTTTCCTTCCTCTTATGACATTCATACGCATTCTTTTTACACTCACCAGCGAATCACATTTCTCACCATTCAAAGCGATTCGTGCGGGTAGTGCGAAAAATTATGTACTTAATCGGTTTTCTTTCTTTTGTGAAAAAATATTAGCAAATCGAAACCAGACGTAACACCACAAACTAATTATGTCGGCGTATAGTGAATAATTGAAACTAATCAGAACTTCGTTAACCCATTATAACCCAGGGGTTTCAAAAAGTGAGCCAAATGCAATGATATCTTCAATTCCACCAAAAAATGTATCAAAGATTATGGGAAAAATAAAATCACCGCTTAAAATGGTTTTGAGAATGAAAATATCTCGCGCAAAAACTTTCGTACGCTTAAATAAAAACAACAAATTTTAAGTTATTTGACATATTTCTTCGGATTTTCTGATAAACAACACTTCTTTTACACCTGTAGGAACGTTTTGTCACATAATGGAATTATTAGCACGAATTCCAACAATAAAATTCAATTAAATGTATTGCTTACTTTTCAGCCGCCATTTGCCCCAACTATACACGGTTCAAAGATGTAAACAAAATTATAAAAAATGGCAGTTGTCTTGTTTCACAATGAAATATGAGGTGCAATGATCCCATTAGTGCAATAATAAAGCAGTTAGATGCAAAAATTCGGCAGTAAATACGCGTTAAACGATGGATAGTTCTGCGTATGAAATTTCATACGCTAGGATATAATGGGTTAATGAAATATTCTCAAAAAATCATATTTTCCATTCGTCGTAAATACATTGAAATTAAAAACAAGCCTATTGCAATTATTTTCGACCTAATCGTTAAAATATTTCGTTCAGTACGTCGGAAATTGCCCATAACCATTAAACTTATAATAGTACATTGCTTGTCGACAAATGAGCACTTGTATTGAAAGGTTTGATCGGGGTAAAGCTGTGCGGGGAAATTAATTTCCAGTTTGTAAGTTAGGCACCAGTAATACGGAACGCAAAACGGGTTGGTATTCCAATTGTTTTCGATACCGGTACTACTGGTACAGTTAACTCTCTCTATGTCGATATTGAAGGGACCATCGACATAGGGAGAGATCGACATATAGAACACAATGATTTTCTTTGAGACAACTTTTCCTTCAGGACATCATAATGCATACCGGGAAATAAAGATAGATGCACGTATTGGGGGGTGTAGGATAGTAGACGACGAGGTAAAGTGCACTCGCACTGCAAAACAACAAGTTTGTTGTTTGAGAAGGAATTCCTTATTTGCAGTTTATAATTCTGCCCCACATGTAGGTGAACATGGGAAGACTTGACCAGGTTTCTAAAAATCTCTAAAAAAGTTTTTAATCCTTCCAAAGTCATTGAGATATAATGTAAAAAGGTATTATTCGTGTTCATAATTTTTTGCGGAATTTTTAATTTACTTTTTCAAAAGTTATAAAAGTTTGTCTGAGATCGTTTTTTTTTTGGTAAAGTCTCCCCACTGCGGGGAGACTTGACCAAGGCCTGAGGAGACTTGACCAAGAGAATTTTGAAAAATCAGAACAATAAATAATGACAAATAATACTGTAAACCTTTTATCCATATTGACGAGGTCATTAGGTAGCAGTAAAAAATATAAAAGGGTTGCATTTCATTAAATTCGACTGTGTTTAATGCATTTCCTTTTAAGGATTAACTGTACTGCTCACATTGCATATTAACAGGTCACGAAAGCAGTCATATTACTACTAACTTTGTTTACTAGTACAAAAAGATATAGACTGATGTTTGATGTGGGATTTTTTTTGTGACGTGATTAACACTAACAACGACAGCATAGTAAATATCAGAAAAATTTTATCTTTCTTCGGCTTATTGCCACTTGGTCAAGTCTCCCCAACAACAGTCTACTTTCTACTTCTGCCCAAGTCAGACGTACAATCGATCCAAGTGAACAACAACTAGCAACCTCTCGATCTAGTGTGCATTGTCTCGAGAACAAAGGAAACTTTTAAATAATTCTTGCGATCATGAGTAAAGTTGACGAAAAATCTCTGCTCCGACCGAACACAGCGGTCGTTGACTTTAAATTCTGTTCAATAAGATGAGTTTTCGTGAAGTGGAATACCTGATGAAGGTAAAGATTCAGCTTAGGCTCAAGGATGTTATGTATCTACAGTATCATCATCTTCGTAATGTAGTACTCAGATCATTCAACACGTTAGCCCAAGCCGAACGTTTCGTTTTGCAGAACAACTTGAAGCACGTAGCTGAAAGTGATAAAGTTGGAATTAAGATTCCCGTGTATATAGAAAAAGACTATGTAGATGTAAAGCTACATGACCTATCACCACGTACCCCTCCTGATCTAATCGCAAAATTTATGTCGCAATACGGAGAAGTAGAATCCGTTACACGTGATACGTGGAGAAATTTCTTCCCGGGTACACCGTTCTTGTGGTGAGGTGCGGATCGAAAAACCTATCGCCTCCCACTTGACTATAAAACTCAAAACCCACGAAGCTACTATTAACCTAACTACGTTATGCACCCATGAGGGGCAAACTCCTACGTGCAAGTATTGTAATCAGACAGCGCACCACGGACAACCTTGCGCGGAAGATGCAGAGGAGAATGCATCTCTACCGATCGCCAACGCATCCACGGCAAACCAACCCAAAAAAGAGTTTTCAATACCAATACCTGAACCACAAACGGTTGCCAAATTTGTGGCAGCTGTTCAGTCCATTTTGTCAACTGCCAAACAGCATCCAGCACCTAAAAACCACTGTAAGCAACATCGGTGAAGAGGATAATAACAATGACGACGGATTTACATTGGTCACCCGTAAGTGCAAGAAGCAGGAAAGAACATCTGGTCGAAAGCACCAAGGCACTTTTAACGATGATGACCTTGATGTGGAGTACAGGAGAGAATTGAATGGTCCCCATGACGCAGTAGGCGAGCCGCGAAAGAAAGTCTCCGCCCGAAATAAAAAGTTGCGCGCACGAGATCCAACGGACAATCAATAATATTTGTTTTTATTTTTTACATATTGTAAACACATAAAAAATCCACGGCTCCGTTAAGCTACAGCTTAACGTTCTTTACCAAAACACCTTCCGGCCGAATAGGGAGGGCACGTGGGGGGCATGTTACTAATAGAAGATAATAAACTAATTGGTCGATTGCTAGATCACGGTGTGTTTGGTAGAACAAGAATATTATTCAGCCTCTCTCAAACATCAATATGTGATAGAATGGACCTTTCTCTTCCATTTGCGACCAAAAGTAAAATAAACAGGCGGGGGCTCCAGAACAACTTTTTATTAAAAAAAAAATTATTCGAAAACTTAGATTTTACAACGAAGCTGTTTCCCATGTTTGCCACTAGATATTGCTATAGACATTCAAATATTACTAAAAGTGAGAATATAACCATATTATTAAATTTAATGGTTTGAATTTAACGTGGTCAGATCAAGTTAAATATTTGGGTTTGATTTACGATAAAAAAAACTCACTTTTAAAGATCTCATTGAAGGAATCTAAAGAAAATGCAACAAATATATAAAATGTTTATACCCTCTTATAAATAGGAATTCTATGCTCTGCCTAAAGAACAAACTATTAATTTATAAACAAATATTCAGACCGGCAATGCTATATGCAGTGCCAATCTGGGCAAGTTGTGGTGCTACTACACCCAAAACTCGGCCGTAATACCTTTACGGTAATAAGAAAAAATTGCTCTAATAGCAAAACGTTTCATGCTAAAACGGTCACAACAAAAAATTCCTTAAACGGCAATACCAAGACATTCAAATCTTCTCTGCGTCGCACGTTTCAATAAATAGGAAACGCCTTGATGTAAAGCGTGCTCATTCGGTGTGAGCTGCGAAAGGGGAAAGATCATATGTATGTACCCAGTAAAACAATCGTCAGCAAGGTTTGAATTGTTTCAAAAGATTCTCGTCTTGTATCAACAGAGTTATCTACAAACCGTCCTTATTAGGTCGAATACAAAATGGAAAAATAATTTAATTAGAAAGTTTCTTTTATTAACTAGTATTAAGTTTGCGCTTGTTAATTCTGTACTTTTACCAGTGAACCATAAAAAAAAAATTTCAAATTAATCTACAAACCCGAAGGTTTTTGCAAATCCTTCCAAGAAAATCAGTGAATGTAGCAACTCTGCCACTAAGCGAAAGCTACACCAAAACGAATGATGAAAATATTTTCATTTATCGCACAAAAGGATGGCCTTCCATCTGCATTGTAAAGTCAATAAATAGGAACGCCTTGATGCAAAGCGTGCTCATTCGGTGTGAGCTGCGAAAGGGGAAAGATCATATGTATGTACGCAGTAAAAACAATCGTCGGCAAGGTTTGAATTGTTTCAAAAGATTCTCGTCTTGTATCAACATAGTTATCTACAAACCGTCCTTATTAGGACGAATGAAAAATGGAAAAAGATGGGTTGGTACTGTATATGACATAACAGGGGTGTCGTGACCGCACTTCGAAGTTATTTCAAATCTTGCAAAGGATAAATTACCATAATTTCAATGATTGTTCCTATATGAATGAAATGACAAATTTTCAGGTCAACGCGGCAATAACTTTGCAATTTATAGAACAATTTTATATTTTTAGTTAGGGCACCTCCAACGCTGATCTAAATCTGGTATAAATCCAAATATTTAGAACAAATTTAGATCTTGTCAACCCCACCGTGTAGATCTAAATTCTATTTTATGCCAGTTTCAGATCTAATTTTTGGATCAGGAGTTTCGCTTGTTCCAAAATTTGCACAGTTTGGATCAGAAGATGAATCTGATTCAAATTCATGTTGACACTATTTTACTTTTTTTGATTTCGTGGGAGATATACAAATCTACTATACAATTCAAAATTCCCTACTTCCGATGTGTTCTGTGAAAGTTCGAATGTATTTTGGTGATTGGTTGTTGTATTTACAGTGGTTGTGAGTGGTTCAACGATTTCGACTCACCGTTGGGTGCTGGTTCACTACCTACATGTGGTTCTGGCTCGGTGCTATGATGCACGGCGAAGCGTTTGATGTAGGCCACCCGGTGGGTGGGTGGTAAATTTCACCGCATGCCCGGCGGATGATGTTGCTGCGGGCCATCTGTGGGTGGTTATGAAGTGTGCTGCTTCGGTTCGAATAATTTATACGGCGGTCGATGCATGCCGCCGAGTTGGTGGTTATGAACAGATTGATTTGTTTCATCGTTGCTGATGCTGCGTTAAAACGATTGAGCAGTTCGAAGCTAAAACGATACTGTTATCTGGGGAGGTGTTTGCTTACGACGGCCGCCATACTGCGGGGGTGATCGCATTCACCATGTGTTGCACACGAGGTTGAACGACGAGGGCACGAGCTTTTAATTGCTCGAGTCGCAGCCTAGGGGCAGATCACTTGTGATGCATTTTTAAAAATCAGCGAAATTAAATGCATTTATTTCCATCAAAATAGAAAGTCATAATGTATTTTGCGTAGCGTGCAATGTTTTTGCGTTGCGTGCAATGTTGTTTGCGTTGCGTGTAAGACGTAAAAACTCTATAGAAAAACTAGCCCTACATTTAACAAAAGTCGAACAAAGTGGATCAGCGTAGAACATTTGTTAAACAAACTTTTCTGCGAGGGAGTGCAAAGCTGATGCAAAAATGGAAATTAAATGCATTTTTTCTAATTTGATGCAAATTTGTTATACATTCTTAGAGTGATCTGTCCCTAGGTCGCAGTAAATCTCACTGGCGTTGGGAACATTTCCCCCTTTTTGAACACGTCTCGACTACGAGAAGAAACTCTGTAATTGTTAAATGTTAAATGCAAATTGTCAAAAAGAACTGAACTTGTCTTGATGGCCCGTTTAAATTAGTGTTGGTTGTCATCTGCTGATGCTAGCATGCTGGCAACCAGCATGCTACCACCATAATGTAAACGCTTGCCAGCAGCTGGTACCATCAGATGACAACCAGCACTAATGTCAACCCTACATGAACGGTTATTTCCTATTTCGAGCTAAATAGCTTAGGATTTTTTGATGGACTATGTGGACTATTTTAGAAGGCGAGTTGGTCATGACTCAACCAAGATGCAGCTTAATATAAAGATTACTGTATTTTCTGCCCTAGTTCTTGACATTTGCTCGGTGGTCCATCAAGCGGATCATAACCCCAATATTCGGTGGGTGCCGCATCTGTTAAGAAAATTCACCAAAATTTGTTCAGAAGTTAAAAACTTCCTACGCTTGACAGACGCGAGATTTTTTGTCGGGATTACCACGAAGGAGCAAAGGAGGAAATTTCGATAGGACGACGGCGATTGTGGTAAAAACCGAACGTTAAACGGAGAAGATAAAACAAACTGATAGTAAGTAAACATTATTTTACTACGCTGAGTATCTAATAGGAAAGGATGAATCGAGATTTTAATAGTAACTTTCTGTTTTGCGATCGACTACGCTGAGGTTGATTGATTTTATTGAAGGCGGGTTTTTACCTTATAGGTCATTCACCCATGACTACGCTGAGGTGTGCTTATCTGTCAATGTGGATTTTTTGTTTTCTGCATTCCGGCGTGGGTGCAAAATTCAGAACGATTGGTCCAGGAAATTTTGAGTTATGGTTTACACCGCATTTTGTCGAGGTACATTTTGAAGATTCGCTGTCTGCATCCAGTGTCAGGTTCAATTTGTAAAGTTATAGTTTTCAATTGATTATCAGACAGATCGCAGACTACAGGAAGTAATTAATTGTAATTTATTATTTTGTAACCGGGATTTAAAGCTTTCTCAATTTTCGCATGACGTCAGCAAAATTTCGTTGAACTGAACGTTTTAGCAATCCAAGATGTTGAAAGGTCAGCAATTTGGATTTAACCTATTTGATAGATTTACTTCGCTGAAAATCAGCTTTTGAACTTGTCAAATTCTCAGCTGAATTACTGAACTTTTGGTATTTCAGGCTTGATTAGGTAATCGTGCTGATAATTTGAATTACTTCATTTTCAGCAAAAAAAGGTCTGCCAAATTCTATACGCAGGGTTAGTGGTGTTGTTGGGTTTAACCGACTGGCGACTTCCGGTTAAGAAAAATGGTCTACAACTCTAAAACAATTTCTTTTGCATAAAAAAACTTAAAAATAAAGTAATGAGAAATAATCATGAGGCAAGGAACTAGAGCAGGATATTGAAACAGCTTCGGTTTATTGCAAATAAAGAAAGAATATGATTAAAGCAGAACAGCAATCTTGAATTTCAAAATGGCGCCAGACATCGATTTCAGCCATACACTCCAGAGCGTAAAAAAATTGACATCGCTGCATGAACTTGAAACAAAACGAAATTCAATTCACGCCCGCTGCGATGAATGAAATTTTTGATTCGTTTCCATCGTCATTCGTTCTCCCGACGCAGCGCTTTCAGGTACGGACATGTTCAGTTTCAGAAGCAAAGTGAATTTTATTTCTATGCTAGCTCTGAGAGGGATTATTGATCAAAGGTGCACCAGATATAAAGTATGCAGTTCACTTATGCTCGAAAATGTAGAAGATGCTAAATTCTGCCTTCAAACTGTCGACATAATAACAAATGAATGCTTTGGTTGGTGAATGAATTTATATTTCCTCTGCACTCAAGCATTCGATTCTGCATGAAATTTCAGTCAGTGGGAAAGTAAATGCATGAGGGAGGCGTTGAATCTGAATGTCGGTTTCGGTAAATACAGGCAGAAATAGGTAACTGATTTTGAAATTTCGGAACATTGATACACTCATCGACTCCATTCCAAAAATGTTGAGCATTAAGAGTCACTACAGCGAATACTTGTTTTATCAGCCGCTTTGTTTATTTTAGACCGACGAAATGGGGACACAGTTAAACTTCGATATACATCTCGGTTTAAAAATTGTACGTTATATCGAAGCATGCAAAATTCTCACAGAATTGTTGTTCATGGTACTTTATTTTGTAGAATTTTGATAACGAGTAACTAATTTTGAAAATCTTACCTACCTAGCAGTGTGAAACAACTTTTCTCATATGAAAATAATAGTGGTTCCATGAAAAAGATGTCACAATTATATTTTTACTTACAAGAATTTTTTTATTTCGTTTGTAGAGGTTTTAACCTTAAGGTCATTCGCCTCTTCTGGTTAGAAAAATCTCATATGAGAAATTTATAACCCTATGTGCGGGGTCGGGACTCGAACCCAGGTGCGCTGCGTACAAGGCAATCGATTTACCAACTACGCTACACCCACCCCCCGTTATAAGAATTAACTTTATTGAAAATTTTCTTATTTTGATTCTTTTCCTAATAATTAAATCATTAGTCATTATTATTATGTCTGGGCTTGTAAAGTGTTTTTGCCTTTCTCATATAGAAAGGTTATGCAATCACTCTGAAAAACGTCAACCTAATCCCGGCCCGGAGGGCCGAGTGTCATATCCCATTCGACTCAGTTCGTCGAGATCGGAAAAAGTCTGTATGTGTGTGTGTATGTATGTATGTGTGTGTGTATGTGTGTGTGTATGTGTCTGTATGTGTGTGTGTGTATGTATGTGCGTATGTGTCAAATAATGTCACTCATTTTTCTCAGAGATGGCTGGACCGATTTGCCCAAACTTAGTCTCAAATGAAAGGTGCAACCTTCCCATCGGCTGCTATTGAATTTTGGATCGATCGGAATTCTGGTTCCGGAATTACGGGTTTCAGAGTGCGGCCATACAGAAATTTCTCATATAAACTATAGGAAAAATTA
>NC_080672.1:196893647-196933647 GCF_030247195.1 Topomyia yanbarensis | reverse complement strand
TCTCAAATGAAAGGTGCAACCTTCCCATCGGCTGCTATTGAATTTTGGATCGATCGGAATTCTGGTTCCGGAATTACGGGTTTCAGAGTGCGGCCATACAGAAATTTCTCATATAAACTATAGGAAAAATTAAAAATAGAATTTTTATTTTTGATGCTAAATGTGTTCAAGGTGCATGAAACGTCGAGATTTGATGCAAACTCGAAAAAAAAATTTGACTACGATTCACTTTTTTGGATTTTGGCACAGTTTTGTCTTTCTCATATAGAAAGGTTATGCAATCACTCTGAAAAACGTCAACCTAATCCCGGCCCGGAGGGCCGAGTGTCATATCCCATTCGACTCAGTTCGTCGAGATCGGAAAAAGTCTGTATGTGTGTGTGTATGTATGTATGTGTGTGTGTATGTGTGTGTATGTGTGTGTTTATGTGTGTGTGTGTATGTATGTGCGTATGTGTCAAATAATGTCACTCATTTTTCTCAGAGATGGCTGGACCGATTTGCCCAAACTTAGTCTCAAATGAAAGGTGCAACCTTCCCATCGGCTGCTATTGAATTTTGGATCGATCGGAATTCTGGTTCCGGAATTACGGGTTTCAGAGTGCGGCCATACAGAAATTTCTCATATAAACTATAGGAAAAATTAAAAATAGAATTTTTATTTTTGATGCTAAATGTGTTCAAGGTGCATGAAACGTCGAGATTTGATGCAAACTCGAAAAAAAAATTTGACTACGATTAACTTTTTTGGATTTTGGCACATTTTTGCCTTTCTCATATAGAAAGGTTATGCAATCACTCTGAAAAACGTCAACCTAATCCCGGCCCGGAGGGCCGAGTGTCATATCCCATTCGACTCAGTTCGTCGAGATCGGAAAAAGTCTGTATGTGTGTGTGTATGTATGTATGTTTTTTTTTTTTTTTTTTTTTTTTTTTTTGAGAGCAGTAAAAAATTTTTCAGAAAAACCCTGAGTGAGGAAAAATGTACAAAAACCCCATTGTCAGGGAACGGGTTTGGGCTGCCATCACCCGACCCGCTAAAAACCACTGCTCTTGCCCAGAACCTGATTCCTCCCCGGCACTACCTTACGGCATTACTTCGGGGAGGGGTTTTTATGTGCATAGCACGCACTCTAATTCAACTACTTCCTAGTTCGTTTCTTCCGTAGGGTGACAGCCCCACTCCTCTACACACCACCAATTCTCTACCATCCACACAGACTGGCAAGCTCTGCATGGCAGTCGGAAAGCTGGCTGTGAGTCGAGGCTTAGTACTCCTCCCCTACGAGTACAGTCTGAGCGGCAAACTTCTGACTGTCTAATTCACCGAGCCCTGCGGCTCGCTTGTGCCGGTTAGCACCGCAACTCCCTTCTCGCACCATTCAACGCCGTTTACTCTTTGAGCACCAGACTTGTTCGCGAACTACTCGGTCTAGTCCCCGACGATGGACCTAGCCTACTCCGACGGAGAATTCCCCGGCGAGAGAAGTTCTCCCGAAACCGAGCCAACCAACCAGATGTCGAGGTCAGTTCGGCGATTCCGGTGGAGCAGAGCGTCCGGTTCGCTGATGCCCCGACGACCTGCGACTGGTGGTATTTCGTCGCGGTCTACTCAGTCTAGTCCCCGGCGGTGGATCTAGCTTACGCCGACGGAGAGTTCCCCGGCGAAGGAGGCTCCCCCGGTACCGATTCTTCTTTTGTTTTAGCACCACAATTTCATGAGCTCTTTGGCTTCCTCTCGTTCCGTTTCGCCCGATCTACTCGATCTAGTCCCCGGCGGTGGATCTAGCCTACTCAACGGGCCATACAGTAGGTGCTGAGGTCTATCCGGCGATTCCGGTTGGAGCGTAACTTCCGGTTCACCGGCGCCCCAACGACCCACTGCTAGCTCTGCGACGCGGTCTACTCGGTCCAATCCCCGGCGGTGGATATAGCCTACTCACGAGCTACCCGGAAGGATGTCGAGGTCGGTTCAGCGATTCCGGTGAAGCTTGACGTCCGGTTCCCATGCGCCCCGACGACCCAACTCGGTGCTACATCACGCACTACTCAACTGGTCCCCGGCGGTGGACCTAGTCTACACAGTTGGAGAGTTCCCCGGCGGCGGAATTTCTCTCGAAACCCGATTTGCGGTTTCTTGTTGGTCTCTACGCCACTTCCTCTGCAACTCGGAGAGTATGCTCGAGACCACTCTGTTGACAGCGTCCCAGGTATGTTCGTCACGGCACATCTCTTCGACGATATTGTCCGCTGTCATACCAGGTATACCCCTACGAACTTCTTCGAATCTAGGGCATTCGAAGACCACGTGTTCCGGTGTCTCCTGCACGGTCGCACAACCCGGGCAAAGGGGTGACGAAGCATGTCCAAACCGATGCAAGTACTTCCGGAAGCATCCGTGCCCGGACAAAAACTGCGTCAAATGGAAGTTCACCTCTCCATGCTTCCTATGTACCCAGGCCGATACATTTGGGATGAGTCGGTGGGTCCACCTTCCTTTCTCCGCGTTGTCCCACTCCTGTTGCCATTTAGCCAACGAGTCCGCTCGAACCTGTCTCCTAGCGTTACGTGCATTTCTCCGCTGATAGCATTCCACGTCCTCCGCCAGGGTAATGCAGATGGGGATCATCCCGGCGATAACGCATACTGCCTCCGACGATATTGTTCTGTAGGCACTCGCGACTCGTACGGCCATCAGTCGGAATGTCCTGTTTAGCTTTTCACGGTTCCGCTTGGTTTTCAGCGCAGCACTCCAGGCAGGAACCCCATATCGGAGTATCGATGACGAAACAGTAGATAGCAGACGTCTCGTGCTGCTTCTCGGACCGCCGACGTTTGGCATGATTCTCGCTATTGCGTTCGTTGCCTTCGCCGACTTTTCACAGGCGTAATCAACGTGGTTGTTGAAGCTCAACCGGTCGTCGATTATAACTCCCAATTGCTTCAATGCACGTTTCGATGCAATCACGTGCCCTCCGACGTCGATCTGCATCCGTTGGACCGATCTGCAGTTACTGACCAACAACACCTCCGTCTTGTGGTGAGCTATTTGCAGCTTAACCCCGTTCATCCAGCTCTCGATCGCGTCTATTGTCTCCGTCACCGACACCTCCACTTCTTCAAGTGTCTCACCCATCACCGTTAGTGACACGTCGTCCGCGAAACCTACGATTTTCACTTTCCTAGGCAGCTGCAGCGTTAACACCCCATCGTACATCCCGTTCCAAAGGGTTGGACCGAGAATGGAGCCCTGAGGAACGCCCGCTGTGACACGCAATGACTTCTGTCCTTCGCTCGTCTCGTACAGTAGCACTCTGCTCTGAAAGTAGCTCTTCAGGATCTGGCACAGATAGTCGGGAACCCTCATTCTATGCAGCGCTGCAGCGATGGCTTCCCAGCTGGCACTGTTGAACGCGTTCTTCACATCTATCGTGACCACAGCGCAGTATCGATCTCCTCTTCGCTTCTGTTTAGATGACTTCTCGGCACTCTCGAGCACTATCCGAATTGCATCCACTGTCGATGCTCCTTTGCGGAAACCAAACTGCATCTTGGATCGTCCGCGCTCACCTTCCGTGAATTTCGTCAACCTGTTAAGAATGATCCTTTCCAGGAGTTTTCCGAGTGTATCCAGCAGGCATATGGGTCTGTACGAGGTCGGGTCGCCAGGTGGCTTCCCTGGCTTCGGCAGCAACACCAGCTTCTGGACCTTCCACATTTCGGGGAAGTTGCCTTCATTTAGGCACTTCTGCATCACTATCCTGAACATGTCCGGATATGCCAGGATCGCAGCTTTCAGTACCACGTTTGGTATTCCATCCGGACCAGGGGCTTTCTTTGGTTTTAGGCGCTTCGATGCTTCTACTAGCTCGTCGTTAGTCACTTGCTGATCCATGTTTGTTCCTTCTTCCTCGCCGTGCGGTGACGGTGGCCATATAGTTGGATCGTGCTTCGGGAAGTGTATGTATGTATGTGTGTGTATGTGTGTGTGTATGTGTGTGTGTATGTGTGTGTGTGTATGTGCGTATGTGTCAAATAATGTCACTCATTTTTCTCAGAGATGGCTGGACCGATTTGCCCAAACTTAGTCTCAAATGAAAGGTGCAACCTTCCCATCGGCTGCTATTGAATTTTGGATCGATCGGAATTCTGGTTCCGGAATTACGGGTTTCAGAGTGCGGCCATACAGAAATTTCTCATATAAACTATAGGAAAAATTAAAAATAGAATTTTTATTTTTGATGCTAAATGTGTTCAAGGTGCATGAAACGTCGAGATTTGATGCAAACTCGAAAAAAAAATTTGACTACGATTCACTTTTTTGGATTTTGGCACATTTTTGCCTTTCTCATATAGAAAGGTTATGCAATCACTCTGAAAAACGTCAACCTAATCCCGGCCCGGAGGGCCGAGTGTCATATCCCATTCGACTCAGTTCGTCGAGATCGGAAAAAGTCTGTATGTGTGTGTGTATGTATGTATGTGTGTGTATGTGTGTGTGTATGTGTGTGTGTATGTGTGTGTGTATGTATGTGCGTATGTGTCAAATAATGTCACTCATTTTTCTCAGAGATGGCTGGACCGATTTGCCCAAACTTAGTCTCAAATGAAAGGTGCAACCTTCCCATCGGCTGCTATTGAATTTTGGATCGATCGGAATTCTGGTTCCGGAATTACGGGTTTCAGAGTGCGGCCATACAGAAATTTCTCATATAAACTATAGGAAAAATTAAAAATAGAATTTTTATTTTTGATGCTAAATGTGTTCAAGGTGCATGAAACGTCGAGATTTGATGCAAACTCGAAAAAAAAATTTGACTACGATTCACTTTTTTGGATTTTGGCACATTTTTGCCTTTCTCATATAGAAAGGTTATGCAATCACTCTGAAAAACGTCAACCTAATCCCGGCCCGGAGGGCCGAGTGTCATATCCCATTCGACTCAGTTCGTCGAGATCGGAAAAAGTCTGTATGTGTGTGTGTATGTATGTATGTGTGTGTGTATGTGTGTGTATGTGTGTGTGTATGTGTGTGTATGTATGTGCGTATGTGTCAAATAATGTCACTCATTTTTCTCAGAGATGGCTGGACCGATTTGCCCAAACTTAGTCTCAAATGAAAGGTGCAACCTTCCCATCGGCTGCTATTGAATTTTGGATCGATCGGAATTCTGGTTCCGGAATTACGGGTTTCAGAGTGCGGCCATACAGAAATTTCTCATATAAACTATAGGAAAAATTAAAAATAGAATTTTTATTTTTGATGCTAAATGTGTTCAAGGTGCATGAAACGTCGAGATTTGATGCAAACTCGAAAAAAAAATTTGACTACGATTCACTTTTTTGGATTTTGGCACATTTTTGCCTTTCTCATATAGAAAGGTTATGCAATCACTCTGAAAAACGTCAACCTAATCCCGGCCCGGAGGGCCGAGTGTCATATCCCATTCGACTCAGTTCGTCGAGATCGGAAAAAGTCTGTATGTGTGTGTGTATGTATGTATGTGTGTGTGTATGTGTGTGTGTATGTGTGTGTGTATGTGTGTGTGTATGTATGTGCGTATGTGTCAAATAATGTCACTCATTTTTCTCAGAGATGGCTGGACCGATTTGCCCAAACTTAGTCTCAAATGAAAGGTGCAACCTTCCCATCGGCTGCTATTGAATTTTGGATCGATCGGAATTCTGGTTCCGGAATTACGGGTTTCAGAGTGCGGCCATACAGAAATTTCTCATATAAACTATAGGAAAAATTAAAAATAGAATTTTTATTTTTGATGCTAAATGTGTTCAAGGTGCATGAAACGTCGAGATTTGATGCAAACTCGAAAAAAAAATTTGACTACGATTCACTTTTTTGGATTTTGGCACATTTTTGCCTTTCTCATATAGAAAGGTTATGCAATCACTCTGAAAAACGTCAACCTAATCCCGGCCCGGAGGGCCGAGTGTCATATCCCATTCGACTCAGTTCGTCGAGATCGGAAAAAGTCTGTATGTGTGTGTGTATGTATGTATGTGTGTATGTGTGTGTGTATGTGTGTGTATGTGTGTGTATGTGTGTGTGTGTGTATGTATGTGCGTATGTGTCAAATAATGTCACTCATTTTTCTCAGAGATGGCTGGACCGATTTGCCCAAACTTAGTCTCAAATGAAAGGTGCAACCTTCCCATCGGCTGCTATTGAATTTTGGATCGATCGGAATTCTGGTTCCGGAATTACGGGTTTCAGAGTGCGGCCATACAGAAATTTCTCATATAAACTATAGGAAAAATTAAAAATAGAATTTTTATTTTTGATGCTAAATGTGTTCAAGGTGCATGAAACGTCGAAATTTGATGCAAACTCGAAAAAAAAATTTGACTACGATTCACTTTTTTGGATTTTGGCACATTTTTGCCTTTCTCATATAGAAAGGTTATGCAATCACTCTGAAAAACGTCAACCTAATCCCGGCCCGGAGGGCCGAGTGTCATATCCCATTCGACTCAGTTCGTCGAGATCGGAAAAAGTCTGTATGTGTGTGTGTATGTATGTATGTGTGTGTATGTGTGTGTGTATGTGTGTGTGTATGTGTGCGTATGTGTCAAATAATGTCACTCATTTTTCTCAGAGATGGCTGGACCGATTTGCCCAAACTTAGTCTCAAATGAAAGGTGCAACCTTCCCATCGGCTGCTATTGAATTTTGGATCGATCGGAATTCTGGTTCCGGAATTACGGGTTTCAGAGTGCGGCCATACAGAAATTTCTCATATAAACTATAGGAAAAATTAAAAATAGAATTTTTATTTTTGATGCTAAATGTGTTCAAGGTGCATGAAACGTCGAGATTTGATGCAAACTCGAAAAAAAAATTTGACTACGATTCACTTTTTTGGATTTTGGCACATTTTTGCCTTTCTCATATAGAAAGGTTATGCAATCACTCTGAAAAACGTCAACCTAATCCCGGCCCGGAGGGCCGAGTGTCATATCCCATTCGACTCAGTTCGTCGAGATCGGAAAAAGTCTGTATGTGTGTGTGTATGTATGTATGTGTGTGTGTATGTGTGTGTATGTGTGTGTGTATGTGTGTGTATGTATGTGCGTATGTGTCAAATAATGTCACTCATTTTTCTCAGAGATGGCTGGACCGATTTGCCCAAACTTAGTCTCAAATGAAAGGTGCAACCTTCCCATCGGCTGCTATTGAATTTTGGATCGATCGGAATTCTGGTTCCGGAATTACGGGTTTCAGAGTGCGGCCATACAGAAATTTCTCATATAAACTATAGGAAAAATTAAAAATAGAATTTTTATTTTTGATGCTAAATGTGTTCAAGGTGCATGAAACGTCGAGATTTGATGCAAACTCGAAAAAAAAATTTGACTACGATTCACTTTTTTGGATTTTGGCACATTTTTGCCTTTCTCATATAGAAAGGTTATGCAATCACTCTGAAAAACGTCAACCTAATCCCGGCCCGGAGGGCCGAGTGTCATATCCCATTCGACTCAGTTCGTCGAGATCGGAAAAAGTCTGTATGTGTGTGTGTATGTATGTATGTGTGTGTGTATGTGTGTGTGTATGTGTGTGTGTATGTGTGTGTGTATGTATGTGCGTATGTGTCAAATAATGTCACTCATTTTTCTCAGAGATGGCTGGACCGATTTGCCCAAACTTAGTCTCAAATGAAAGGTGCAACCTTCCCATCGGCTGCTATTGAATTTTGGATCGATCGGAATTCTGGTTCCGGAATTACGGGTTTCAGAGTGCGGCCATACAGAAATTTCTCATATAAACTATAGGAAAAATTAAAAATAGAATTTTTATTTTTGATGCTAAATGTGTTCAAGGTGCATGAAACGTCGAGATTTGATGCAAACTCGAAAAAAAAATTTGACTACGATTCACTTTTTTGGATTTTGGCACATTTTTGCCTTTCTCATATAGAAAGGTTATGCAATCACTCTGAAAAACGTCAACCTAATCCCGGCCCGGAGGGCCGAGTGTCATATCCCATTCGACTCAGTTCGTCGAGATCGGAAAAAGTCTGTATGTGTGTGTGTATGTATGTATGTGTGTATGTGTGTGTGTATGTGTGTGTATGTGTGTGTATGTGTGTGTGTGTGTATGTATGTGCGTATGTGTCAAATAATGTCACTCATTTTTCTCAGAGATGGCTGGACCGATTTGCCCAAACTTAGTCTCAAATGAAAGGTGCAACCTTCCCATCGGCTGCTATTGAATTTTGGATCGATCGGAATTCTGGTTCCGGAATTACGGGTTTCAGAGTGCGGCCATACAGAAATTTCTCATATAAACTATAGGAAAAATTAAAAATAGAATTTTTATTTTTGATGCTAAATGTGTTCAAGGTGCATGAAACGTCGAAATTTGATGCAAACTCGAAAAAAAAATTTGACTACGATTCACTTTTTTGGATTTTGGCACATTTTTGCCTTTCTCATATAGAAAGGTTATGCAATCACTCTGAAAAACGTCAACCTAATCCCGGCCCGGAGGGCCGAGTGTCATATCCCATTCGACTCAGTTCGTCGAGATCGGAAAAAGTCTGTATGTGTGTGTGTATGTATGTATGTGTGTGTATGTGTGTGTGTATGTGTGTGTGTATGTGTGTGTGTGTGTATGTATGTGCGTATGTGTCAAATAATGTCACTCATTTTTCTCAGAGATGGCTGGACCGATTTGCCCAAACTTAGTCTCAAATGAAAGGTGCAACCTTCCCATCGGCTGCTATTGAATTTTGGATCGATCGGAATTCTGGTTCCGGAATTACGGGTTTCAGAGTGCGGCCATACAGAAATTTCTCATATAAACTATAGGAAAAATTAAAAATAGAATTTTTATTTTTGATGCTAAATGTGTTCAAGGTGCATGAAACGTCGAGATTTGATGCAAACTCGAAAAAAAAAATTTGACTACGATTCACTTTTTTGGATTTTGGCACATTTTTGCCTTTCTCATATAGAAAGGTTATGCAATCACTCTGAAAAACGTCAACCTAATCCCGGCCCGGAGGGCCGAGTGTCATATCCCATTCGACTCAGTTCGTCGAGATCGGAAAAAGTCTGTATGTGTGTGTGTATGTATGTATGTGTGTGTGTATGTGTGTGTGTATGTGTGTGTATGTGTGTGTGTATGTGTGTGTGTATGTATGTGCGTATGTGTCAAATAATGTCACTCATTTTTCTCAGAGATGGCTGGACCGATTTGCCCAAACTTAGTCTCAAATGAAAGGTGCAACCTTCCCATCGGCTGCTATTGAATTTTGGATCGATCGGAATTCTGGTTCCGGAATTACGGGTTTCAGAGTGCGGCCATACAGAAATTTCTCATATAAACTATAGGAAAAATTAAAAATAGAATTTTTATTTTTGATGCTAAATGTGTTCAAGGTGCATGAAACGTCGAGATTTGATGCAAACTCGAAAAAAAAATTTGACTACGATTAACTTTTTTGGATTTTGGCACATTTTTGCCTTTCTCATATAGAAAGGTTATGCAATCACTCTGAAAAACGTCAACCTAATCCCGGCCCGGAGGGTCGAGTGTCATATCCCATTCGACTCAGTTCGTCGAGATCGGAAAAAGTCTGTATGTGTGTGTGTATGTATGTATGTGTGTATGTGTGTGTGTATGTGTGTGTATGTGTGTGTATGTGTGTGTGTGTATGTATGTGCGTATGTGTCAAATAATGTCACTCATTTTTCTCAGAGATGGCTGGACCGATTTGCCCAAACTTAGTCTCAAATGAAAGGTGCAACCTTCCCATCGGCTGCTATTGAATTTTGGATCGATCGGAATTCTGGTTCCGGAATTACGGGTTTCAGAATGCGGCCATACAGAAATTTCTCATATAAACTATAGGAAAAATTAAAAATAGAATTTTTATTTTTGATGCTAAATGTGTTCAAGGTGCATGAAACGTCGAGATTTGATGCAAACTCGAAAAAAAAATTTGACTACGATTCACTTTTTTGGATTTTGGCACATTTTTGCCTTTCTCATATAGAAAGGTTATGCAATCACTCTGAAAAACGTCAACCTAATCCCGGCCCGGAGGGCCGAGTGTCATATCCCATTCGACTCAGTTCGTCGAGATCGGAAAAAGTCTGTATGTGTGTGTGTATGTATGTATGTGTGTGTGTATGTGTGTGTATGTGTGTGTGTATGTGTGTGTGTGTATGTATGTGCGTATGTGTCAAATAATGTCACTCATTTTTCTCAGAGATGGCTGGACCGATTTGCCCAAACTTAGTCTCAAATGAAAGGTGCAACCTTCCCATCGGCTGCTATTGAATTTTGGATCGATCGGAATTCTGGTTCCGGAATTACGGGTTTCAGAGTGCGGCCATACAGAAATTTCTCATATAAACTATAGGAAAAATTAAAAATAGAATTTTTATTTTTGATGCTAAATGTGTTCAAGGTGCATGAAACGTCGAGATTTGATGCAAACTCGAAAAAAAAAATTTGACTACGATTCACTTTTTTGGATTTTGGCACATTTTTGCCTTTCTCATATAGAAAGGTTATGCAATCACTCTGAAAAACGTCAACCTAATCCCGGCCCGGAGGGCCGAGTGTCATATCCCATTCGACTCAGTTCGTCGAGATCGGAAAAAGTCTGTATGTGTGTGTGTATGTATGTATGTGTGTGTATGTGTGTGTGTATGTGTGTGTGTATGTGTGTGTGTGTGTGTGTATGTATGTGCGTATGTGTCAAATAATGTCACTCATTTTTCTCAGAGATGGCTGGACCGATTTGCCCAAACTTAGTCTCAAATGAAAGGTGCAACCTTCCCATCGGCTGCTATTGAATTTTGGATCGATCGGAATTCTGGTTCCGGAATTACGGGTTTCAGAGTGCGGCCATACAGAAATTTCTCATATAAACTATAGGAAAAATTAAAAATAGAATTTTTATTTTTGATGCTAAATGTGTTCAAGGTGCATGAAACGTCGAGATTTGATGCAAACTCGAAAAAAAAATTTGACTACGATTCACTTTTTTGGAATTTGGCACATTTTTGCCTTTCTCATATAGAAAGGTTATGCAATCACTCTGAAAAACGTCAACCTAATCCCGGCCCGGAGGGCCGAGTGTCATATCCCATTCGACTCAGTTCGTCGAGATCGGAAAAAGTCTGTATGTGTGTGTGTATGTATGTATGTGTGTGTATGTGTGTGTGTGTATGTGTGTGTGTATGTGTGTGTGTATGTATGTGCGTATGTGTCAAATAATGTCACTCATTTTTCTCAGAGATGGCTGGACCGATTTGCCCAAACTTAGTCTCAAATGAAAGGTGCAACCTTCCCATCGGCTGCTATTGAATTTTGGATCGATCGGAATTCTGGTTCCGGAATTACGGGTTTCAGAGTGCGGCCATACAGAAATTTCTCATATAAACTATAGGAAAAATTAAAAATAGAATTTTTATTTTTGATGCTAAATGTGTTCAAGGTGCATGAAACGTCGAAATTTGATGCAAACTCGAAAAAAAAATTTGACTACGATTCACTTTTTTGGATTTTGGCACATTTTTGCCTTTCTCATATAGAAAGGTTATGCAATCACTCTGAAAAACGTCAACCTAATCCCGGCCCGGAGGGCCGAGTGTCATATCCCATTCGACTCAGTTCGTCGAGATCGGAAAAAGTCTGTATGTGTGTGTGTATGTATGTATGTGTGTGTATGTGTGTGTGTATGTGTGTGTGTGTATGTGTGTGTGTGTATGTATGTGCGTATGTGTCAAATAATGTCACTCATTTTTCTCAGAGATGGCTGGACCGATTTGCCCAAACTTAGTCTCAAATGAAAGGTGCAACCTTCCCATCGGCTGCTATTGAATTTTGGATCGATCGGAATTCTGGTTCCGGAATTACGGGTTTCAGAGTGCGGCCATACAGAAATTTCTCATATAAACTATAGGAAAAATTAAAAATAGAATTTTTATTTTTGATGCTAAATGTGTTCAAGGTGCATGAAACGTCGAGATTTGATGCAAACTCGAAAAAAAAAATTTGACTACGATTCACTTTTTTGGATTTTGGCACATTTTTGCCTTTCTCATATAGAAAGGTTATGCAATCACTCTGAAAAACGTCAACCTAATCCCGGCCCGGAGGGCCGAGTGTCATATCCCATTCGACTCAGTTCGTCGAGATCGGAAAAAGTCTGTATGTGTGTGTGTATGTATGTATGTGTGTGTATGTATGTATGTGTGTGTGTATGTGTGTGTGTATGTGTGTGTGTATGTATGTGCGTATGTGTCAAATAATGTCACTCATTTTTCTCAGAGATGGCTGGACCGATTTGCCCAAACTTAGTCTCAAATGAAAGGTGCAACCTTCCCATCGGCTGCTATTGAATTTTGGATCGATCGGAATTCTGGTTCCGGAATTACGGGTTTCAGAGTGCGGCCATACAGAAATTTCTCATATAAACTATAGGAAAAATTAAAAATAGAATTTTTATTTTTGATGCTAAATGTGTTCAAGGTGCATGAAACGTCGAGATTTGATGCAAACTCGAAAAAAAAATTTGACTACGATTCACTTTTTTGGATTTTGGCACATTTTTGCCTTTCTCATATAGAAAGGTTATGCAATCACTCTGAAAAACGTCAACCTAATCCCGGCCCGGAGGGCCGAGTGTCATATCCCATTCGACTCAGTTCGTCGAGATCGGAAAAAGTCTGTATGTGTGTGTGTATGTATGTATGTGTGTGTGTATGTGTGTGTGTATGTGTGTGTATGTGTGTGTGTATGTGTGTGTGTATGTATGTGCGTATGTGTCAAATAATGTCACTCATTTTTCTCAGAGATGGCTGGACCGATTTGCCCAAACTTAGTCTCAAATGAAAGGTGCAACCTTCCCATCGGCTGCTATTGAATTTTGGATCGATCGGAATTCTGGTTCCGGAATTACGGGTTTCAGAGTGCGGCCATACAGAAATTTCTCATATAAACTATAGGAAAAATTAAAAATAGAATTTTTATTTTTGATGCTAAATGTGTTCAAGGTGCATGAAACGTCGAGATTTGATGCAAACTCGAAAAAAAAATTTGACTACGATTCACTTTTTTGGATTTTGGCACATTTTTGCCTTTCTCATATAGAAAGGTTATGCAATCACTCTGAAAAACGTCAACCTAATCCCGGCCCGGAGGGCCGAGTGTCATATCCCATTCGACTCAGTTCGTCGAGATCGGAAAAAGTCTGTATGTGTGTGTGTATGTATGTATGTGTGTGTGTATGTGTGTGTGTATGTGTGTGTATGTGTGTGTGTATGTGTGTGTGTATGTATGTGCGTATGTGTCAAATAATGTCACTCATTTTTCTCAGAGATGGCTGGACCGATTTGCCCAAACTTAGTCTCAAATGAAAGGTGCAACCTTCCCATCGGCTGCTATTGAATTTTGGATCGATCGGAATTCTGGTTCCGGAATTACGGGTTTCAGAGTGCGGCCATACAGAAATTTCTCATATAAACTATAGGAAAAATTAAAAATAGAATTTTTATTTTTGATGCTAAATGTGTTCAAGGTGCATGAAACGTCGAGATTTGATGCAAACTCGAAAAAAAAATTTGACTACGATTCACTTTTTTGGATTTTGGCACATTTTTGCCTTTCTCATATAGAAAGGTTATGCAATCACTCTGAAAAACGTCAACCTAATCCCGGCCCGGAGGGCCGAGTGTCATATCCCATTCGACTCAGTTCGTCGAGATCGGAAAAAGTCTGTATGTGTGTGTGTATGTATGTATGTGTGTATGTGTGTGTGTATGTGTGTGTATGTGTGTGTATGTGTGTGTGTATGTATGTGCGTATGTGTCAAATAATGTCACTCATTTTTCTCAGAGATGGCTGGACCGATTTGCCCAAACTTAGTCTCAAATGAAAGGTGCAACCTTCCCATCGGCTGCTATTGAATTTTGGATCGATCGGAATTCTGGTTCCGCAATTACGGGTTTCAGAATGCGGCCATACAGAAATTTCTCATATAAACTATAGGAAAAATTAAAAATAGAATTTTTATTTTTGATGCTAAATGTGTTCAAGGTGCATGAAACGTCGAGATTTGATGCAAACTCGAAAAAAAAATTTGACTACGATTCACTTTTTTGGATTTTGGCACATTTTTGCCTTTCTCATATAGAAAGGTTATGCAATCACTCTGAAAAACGTCAACCTAATCCCGGCCCGGAGGGCCGAGTGTCATATCCCATTCGACTCAGTTCGTCGAGATCGGAAAAAGTCTGTATGTGTGTGTGTATGTATGTATGTGTGTGTGTATGTGTGTGTATGTGTGTGTATGTGTGTGTGTATGTATGTGCGTATGTGTCAAATAATGTCACTCATTTTTCTCAGAGATGGCTGGACCGATTTGCCCAAACTTAGTCTCAAATGAAAGGTGCAACCTTCCCATCGGCTGCTATTGAATTTTGGATCGATCGGAATTCTGGTTCCGGAATTACGGGTTTCAGAGTGCGGCCATACAGAAATTTCTCATATAAACTATAGGAAAAATTAAAAATAGAATTTTTATTTTTGATGCTAAATGTGTTCAAGGTGCATGAAACGTCGAGATTTGATGCAAACTCGAAAAAAAAATTTGACTACGATTCACTTTTTTGGATTTTGGCACATTTTTGCCTTTCTCATATAGAAAGGTTATGCAATCACTCTGAAAAACGTCAACCTAATCCCGGCCCGGAGGGCCGAGTGTCATATCCCATTCGACTCAGTTCGTCGAGATCGGAAAAAGTCTGTATGTGTGTGTGTATGTATGTATGTGTGTGTATGTGTGTGTGTATGTGTGTGTGTATGTGTGTGTGTATGTATGTGCGTATGTGTCAAATAATGTCACTCATTTTTCTCAGAGATGGCTGGACCGATTTGCCCAAACTTAGTCTCAAATGAAAGGTGCAACCTTCCCATCGGCTGCTATTGAATTTTGGATCGATCGGAATTCTGGTTCCGGAATTACGGGTTTCAGAGTGCGGCCATACAGAAATTTCTCATATAAACTATAGGAAAAATTAAAAATAGAATTTTTATTTTTGATGCTAAATGTGTTCAAGGTGCATGAAACGTCGAGATTTGATGCAAACTCGAAAAAAAAATTTGACTACGATTCACTTTTTTGGATTTTGGCACATTTTTGCCTTTCTCATATAGAAAGGTTATGCAATCACTCTGAAAAACGTCAACCTAATCCCGGCCCGGAGGGCCGAGTGTCATATCCCATTCGACTCAGTTCGTCGAGATCGGAAAAAGTCTGTATGTGTGTGTGTATGTATGTATGTGTGTATGTGTGTGTGTATGTGTGTGTATGTGTGTGTATGTGTGTGTGTATGTATGTGCGTATGTGTCAAATAATGTCACTCATTTTTCTCAGAGATGGCTGGACCGATTTGCCCAAACTTAGTCTCAAATGAAAGGTGCAACCTTCCCATCGGCTGCTATTGAATTTTGGATCGATCGGAATTCTGGTTCCGGAATTACGGGTTTCAGAATGCGGCCATACAGAAATTTCTCATATAAACTATAGGAAAAATTAAAAATAGAATTTTTATTTTTGATGCTAAATGTGTTCAAGGTGCATGAAACGTCGAGATTTGATGCAAACTCGAAAAAAAAATTTGACTACGATTCACTTTTTTGGATTTTGTCACATTTTTGCCTTTCTCATATAGAAAGGTTATGCAATCACTCTGAAAAACGTCAACCTAATCCCGGCCCGGAGGGCCGAGTGTCATATCCCATTCGACTCAGTTCGTCGAGATCGGAAAAAGTCTGTATGTGTGTGTGTATGTATGTATGTGTGTGTGTATGTGTGTGTATGTGTGTGTGTATGTGTGTGTGTATGTATGTGCGTATGTGTCAAATAATGTCACTCATTTTTCTCAGAGATGGCTGGACCGATTTGCCCAAACTTAGTCTCAAATGAAAGGTGCAACCTTCCCATCGGCTGCTATTGAATTTTGGATCGATCGGAATTCTGGTTCCGGAATTACGGGTTTCAGAGTGCGGCCATACAGAAATTTCTCATATAAACTATAGGAAAAATTAAAAATAGAATTTTTATTTTTGATGCTAAATGTGTTCAAGGTGCATGAAACGTCGAGATTTGATGCAAACTCGAAAAAAAAATTTGACTACGATTCACTTTTTTGGATTTTGGCACATTTTTGCCTTTCTCATATAGAAAGGTTATGCAATCACTCTGAAAAACGTCAACCTAATCCCGG
Organism: Topomyia yanbarensis; assembly: GCF_030247195.1. Classification (NCBI taxonomy): domain Eukaryota; kingdom Metazoa; phylum Arthropoda; class Insecta; order Diptera; family Culicidae; genus Topomyia; species Topomyia yanbarensis. The sequence goes on along the minus strand of NC_080672.1, from coordinate 196,917,381 downwards.
CCCGGAGGGCCGAGTGTCATATCCCATTCGACTCAGTTCGTCGAGATCGGAAAAAGTCTGTATGTGTGTGTGTATGTATGTATGTGTGTGTATGTGTGTGTGTGTATGTGTGTGTGTATGTGTGTGTGTATGTATGTGCGTATGTGTCAAATAATGTCACTCATTTTTCTCAGAGATGGCTGGACCGATTTGCCCAAACTTAGTCTCAAATGAAAGGTGCAACCTTCCCATCGGCTGCTATTGAATTTTGGATCGATCGGAATTCTGGTTCCGGAATTACGGGTTTCAGAGTGCGGCCATACAGAAATTTCTCATATAAACTATAGGAAAAATTAAAAATAGAATTTTTATTTTTGATGCTAAATGTGTTCAAGGTGCATGAAACGTCGAGATTTGATGCAAACTCGAAAAAAAAATTTGACTACGATTCACTTTTTTGGATTTTGGCACATTTTTGCCTTTCTCATATAGAAAGGTTATGCAATCACTCTGAAAAACGTCAACCTAATCCCGGCCCGGAGGGCCGAGTGTCATATCCCATTCGACTCAGTTCGTCGAGATCGGAAAAAGTCTGTATGTGTGTGTGTATGTATGTATGTGTGTGTATGTGTGTGTGTATGTGTGTGTGTATGTGTGTGTGTGTATGTATGTGCGTATGTGTCAAATAATGTCACTCATTTTTCTCAGAGATGGCTGGACCGATTTGCCCAAACTTAGTCTCAAATGAAAGGTGCAACCTTCCCATCGGCTGCTATTGAATTTTGGATCGATCGGAATTCTGGTTCCGGAATTACGGGTTTCAGAGTGCGGCCATACAGAAATTTCTCATATAAACTATAGGAAAAATTAAAAATAGAATTTTTATTTTTGATGCTAAATGTGTTCAAGGTGCATGAAACGTCGAGATTTGATGCAAACTCGAAAAAAAAAATTTGACTACGATTCACTTTTTTGGATTTTGGCACATTTTTGCCTTTCTCATATAGAAAGGTTATGCAATCACTCTGAAAAACGTCAACCTAATCCCGGCCCGGAGGGCCGAGTGTCATATCCCATTCGACTCAGTTCGTCGAGATCGGAAAAAGTCTGTATGTGTGTGTGTATGTATGTATGTGTGTGTATGTATGTATGTGTGTGTGTATGTGTGTGTGTATGTGTGTGTGTATGTATGTGCGTATGTGTCAAATAATGTCACTCATTTTTCTCAGAGATGGCTGGACCGATTTGCCCAAACTTAGTCTCAAATGAAAGGTGCAACCTTCCCATCGGCTGCTATTGAATTTTGGATCGATCGGAATTCTGGTTCCGGAATTACGGGTTTCAGAGTGCGGCCATACAGAAATTTCTCATATAAACTATAGGAAAAATTAAAAATAGAATTTTTATTTTTGATGCTAAATGTGTTCAAGGTGCATGAAACGTCGAGATTTGATGCAAACTCGAAAAAAAAATTTGACTACGATTCACTTTTTTGGATTTTGGCACATTTTTGCCTTTCTCATATAGAAAGGTTATGCAATCACTCTGAAAAACGTCAACCTAATCCCGGCCCGGAGGGCCGAGTGTCATATCCCATTCGACTCAGTTCGTCGAGATCGGAAAAAGTCTGTATGTGTGTGTGTATGTATGTATGTGTGTGTGTATGTGTGTGTGTATGTGTGTGTATGTGTGTGTGTGTATGTGTGTGTGTATGTATGTGCGTATGTGTCAAATAATGTCACTCATTTTTCTCAGAGATGGCTGGACCGATTTGCCCAAACTTAGTCTCAAATGAAAGGTGCAACCTTCCCATCGGCTGCTATTGAATTTTGGATCGATCGGAATTCTGGTTCCGGAATTACGGGTTTCAGAGTGCGGCCATACAGAAATTTCTCATATAAACTATAGGAAAAATTAAAAATAGAATTTTTATTTTTGATGCTAAATGTGTTCAAGGTGCATGAAACGTCGAGATTTGATGCAAACTCGAAAAAAAAATTTGACTACGATTCACTTTTTTGGATTTTGGCACATTTTTGCCTTTCTCATATAGAAAGGTTATGCAATCACTCTGAAAAACGTCAACCTAATCCCGGCCCGGAGGGCCGAGTGTCATATCCCATTCGACTCAGTTCGTCGAGATCGGAAAAAGTCTGTATGTGTGTGTGTATGTATGTATGTGTGTATGTGTGTGTGTATGTGTGTGTATGTGTGTGTATGTGTGTGTGTGTATGTATGTGCGTATGTGTCAAATAATGTCACTCATTTTTCTCAGAGATGGCTGGACCGATTTGCCCAAACTTAGTCTCAAATGAAAGGTGCAACCTTCCCATCGGCTGCTATTGAATTTTGGATCGATCGGAATTCTGGTTCCGGAATTACGGGTTTCAGAGTGCGGCCATACAGAAATTTCTCATATAAACTATAGGAAAAATTAAAAATAGAATTTTTATTTTTGATGCTAAATGTGTTCAAGGTGCATGAAACGTCGAGATTTGATGCAAACTCGAAAAAAAAATTTGACTACGATTCACTTTTTTGGATTTTGGCACATTTTTGCCTTTCTCATATAGAAAGGTTATGCAATCACTCTGAAAAACGTCAACCTAATCCCGGCCCGGAGGGCCGAGTGTCATATCCCATTCGACTCAGTTCGTCGAGATCGTAAAAAGTCTGTATGTGTGTGTGTATGTATGTATGTGTGTGTGTATGTGTGTGTATGTGTGTGTGTATGTGTGTGTGTATGTATGTGCGTATGTGTCAAATAATGTCACTCATTTTTCTCAGAGATGGCTGGACCGATTTGCCCAAACTTAGTCTCAAATGAAAGGTGCAACCTTCCCATCGGCTGCTATTGAATTTTGGATCGATCGGAATTCTGGTTCCGGAATTACGGGTTTCAGAGTGCGGCCATACAGAAATTTCTCATATAAACTATAGGAAAAATTAAAAATAGAATTTTTATTTTTGATGCTAAATGTGTTCAAGGTGCATGAAACGTCGAGATTTGATGCAAACTCGAAAAAAAAATTTGACTACGATTCACTTTTTTGGATTTTGGCACATTTTTGCCTTTCTCATATAGAAAGGTTATGCAATCACTCTGAAAAACGTCAACCTAATCCCGGCCCGGAGGGCCGAGTGTCATATCCCATTCGACTCAGTTCGTCGAGATCGGAAAAAGTCTGTATGTGTGTGTATGTATGTATGTGTGTGTATGTGTGTGTGTATGTGTGTGTGTGTATGTGTGTGTGTATGTATGTGCGTATGTGTCAAATAATGTCACTCATTTTTCTCAGAGATGGCTGGACCGATTTGCCCAAACTTAGTCTCAAATGAAAGGTGCAACCTTCCCATCGGCTGCTATTGAATTTTGGATCGATCGGAATTCTGGTTCCGGAATTACGGGTTTCAGAGTGCGGCCATACAGAAATTTCTCATATAAACTATAGGAAAAATTAAAAATAGAATTTTTATTTTTGATGCTAAATGTGTTCAAGGTGCATGAAACGTCGAGATTTGATGCAAACTCGAAAAACAAAAATTTGACTACGATTCACTTTTTTGGATTTTGGCACATTTTTGCCTTTCTCATATAGAAAGGTTATGCAATCACTCTGAAAAACGTCAACCTAATCCCGGCCCGGAGGGCCGAGTGTCATATCCCATTCGACTCAGTTCGTCGAGATCGGAAAAAGTCTGTATGTGTGTGTATGTATGTATGTGTGTGTGTATGTGTGTGTATGTGTGTGTATGTGTGTGTATGTATGTGCGTATGTGTCAAATAATGTCACTCATTTTTCTCAGAGATGGCTGGACCGATTTGCCCAAACTTAGTCTCAAATGAAAGGTGCAACCTTCCCATCGGCTGCTATTGAATTTTGGATCGATCGGAATTCTGGTTCCGGAATTACGGGTTTCAGAGTGCGGCCATACAGAAATTTCTCATATAAACTATAGGAAAAATTAAAAATAGAATTTTTATTTTTGATGCTAAATGTGTTCAAGGTGCATGAAACGTCGAGATTTGATGCAAACTCGAAAAAAAAATTTGACGATTCACTTTTTTGGATTTTGGCACATTTTTGCCTTTCTCATATAGAAAGGTTATGCAATCACTCTGAAAAACGTCAACCTAATCCCTAATTTTTTTTTTCGACTCGTTTAGGGTTTCTGGATTTTAACAGGGGCGTAGTTGATGGTTTACGGAGAGGGGTTACACCCCCCCCCCTCTACTGTTCGCGCCCCTCCTTTAAAAATCTCCTTAAATCACCCCTCAGACCACCACCCCATCCAGCCCTCATACCCCTCCCTTTCAACCCCATCATCTTTAAACCACCACTGTATCACAAAGCATACCAATTTAAGCTGGGGAGTCGTTCGTTCATGGGACTTTCGCCCTCTTCACATATCCAGCCCCGCATGACAAAATGAGTTAGCAAGCAGATAACATTGATCTAATGATGATTAGGCTAATGGAGTATGATATTTTTTTGTTTCAAGTGTTTCAACGTCGACACGTAGCTCATCAAGTTCGTGGCTGGCATGCCATTGTGTATAAGTGCAAAGTGTACTAAGAATGTAATGGACATTTCCACAATTATGTTGAACATAAAAAGCCTCCGTGCCATAGTTTAGAGAAATGAGAAAGGCACAATTGCACCGCTAGGTGGATTAAAACAGGTTTTTAATATTCCCACCGCTTGCACCTCATCAAATAAAAGCAATTTATGAACTTACAGTAGGATTCCGTTTTTGGCAACAATTTTATTTTTTTCAGTTGCCAAAACCGGAACCGTGCCAAAAATGGAACCTTATTTTTAAAGTTTGGATTTTCAATTTACAACTTCAAAAATGTTTCAAGGATTTTTAATCATATGTGAATTGAAATGAGATGAAAGAAAAAATAAGCAAATTCAATTTTATTCATGATTTTCTCAAATTCAGACGTCGCACGAGTGACAAAACCCCAAAAATCAATGTCTTGTAATTCTTTTGTAAATATTTATTTTATTTTTCTCTCAGTTTGAGTAAAGGTATCTCAAAATTTTACTATAATCAGATGAAAAATCACTTTTTTAACATGCCGTGATGTCGAGGATTTCTGTTCAATTCAATTCATTAGAATTGTTAGTACTTCAGAATTTCAAATGGCGATATCTCACGAACTACGCGGCCGATTGGAGCAATTTTAAGTTCATTAGCTAAAAAATGAATGTGCTAAACTATAGATGTGACATTTTTGTGTAAAACTGATTTACGTTTGTTCTGCATTGAAAAAACCCAATTGAAAAATTTCATATCATATCAGTAATTTATATTTATACGTCTTCCAATTTTTGAGATTGTCTCCCATGGGTCACTTATCATGAATCTGACTCAAAATTTTGTGTAGTTTCAAGATATATAGGGCTCATCTTGCGCATTTTTGCGCCGAAGTTGGTATATCTCTATTTTTGAAAATACACATATGGAGACGCCCTGTAGCTCATAAATCTCCTTACAAATTGGTTGCCTAAACAACATCATATTACTGAAAAATTAGTTATGGATATAGTTTTTTCAACCATTTCTGCTATCCGATGTGATTGGCTACTATGATTAATGTTCTTATTAACCCTGTAACGACCAACGCATTCAAATGGGTTTACATAAAATTAAATATGGAATTACAAAACTGATAGCAGAAATGGTTTCAGCAACCCAAAATTTGTTAAAACCACATGTTTTAGCCACAAAGACCAATTTTTATAATTTTTTCACAACTTTGTATGAACAGGTGCCATTCTGCGTCGTACAGTGGGGCAAGCTTTCGACGCTCAAAACCTCTACCGCCCTGGGTATATATCCTGGAGGATTAGTGTCTTTAGCAAAGCATCTTAGATGGAAATGATCATTATTTTGACAACTTTGATTTTAATCTAGACAAGTTCTATCTTTTGATAGAGGTGTTCTATCAAAAAACTTTCTTCGGCAAAGTTGTTTGTTTTGATATTTCTAACACATGTACTGAAGACATTTATACTTTATAGCCTATGTAGATGGCGCTACATTACATTTAAAAAAATACTCGAGAAAATGAATTTTAACATTTGTTCATGAAAAATATATCTAGAAATAAATGTTTTATTCCTAAATCTTCGAAAATATTCAATAATAAAAATTCTTAAATGAGTGATAAATGTAATCATGACATTTTAAGGTTGTTTTCATCAAAAATATTTAAAAAAATCCACAAAATTTGTAATAACCCACGAAGCGGCAGATGGCGGCAGCTGGAATTTTGTTTGGGACTAGTAAAAAGCTTTAACTTTATAACCACGAAGAGAAAAAGTGGGGCAAGGTGGGCCTTTTGCAGACAAATGAAATGAGGAAAAAAATATCATTCAAGTTAAACAGTTCCTACTTCGCTAGAAAAATTTTTGAGTAAATTAAAATATATAAAAATATTTTCTTGTTTTCGTATTCAAATATAATATTTCGAACTGAGAATAAATTTATCAAGTAATTTATAAAGTAATCTTATTTAAATCACTGCTGTATCTAGTCCTCTCTGCAGTTTTCCGAATTGTAGTTCAGTCATAAAGCTGTGCTTATTCTTTGCAAGAAACGTTTATCAGTCAGTTGTCAAAATAATGCTCATTTTCATCCAAGATTCTTTTCTGACGACACAAATCCTTCAGGATACATACCCAGGGCGCTAGAAGATTTGAGCGTCGAAAGTAGCATTCTGCCCACTGTGCCGTCCTGTAGGATTCTCACAATCTTCGCGCACTTCTCTAGTGCAATTCCTTGTAAAATAGCATTTAATTCGAATCGCTTTTCTTCGGCCCACTGAACGTCAAAACTTGAACAATTCACTGAATGGTAGTGTTGATTTCGCTCTTGGGGCTGTTATGTCGTCTTTCTGAAAATTATTGAACAATTTTGTTTAAAAAACACAGCTCTTTTAAAAGTTAATAAATTTATTGCTTCTCCATAACTAACCCATCGTTGATCTTTCAAATGGAATTGATAGATTGGAAATCGAACTGCAACGCTTGAAGATTTTTTTTTATTCAAATCGTTTATTTGGTAAGGCACGTTGCGTTAGCTTAAAGGTGCCAATTTTGTTTTGTTTTACATTTTAAATTGCTTAAAACTAGGGGATTACATATTGATTTTTTTTAAATGAAACTAATGCGATTTTATAGCTATCTTATATATCTACACAAGGGGATAATATTATTTTCGTAAGATTAGGGGGGTCATTTAGTTTTTGTGGCAATATGGTTTGACAGTGAGATTATTGGAGCAAATAATGTTTAACTAAGGGGACAATTTTTTACGACTATCTTAAAATAGGAATAACTAGAGGGCATGATTGAATTTTGTAAAGATTCGTAATTATAGTTATTTTTGTGGGTAGTAGAGTTGGGCATTTTCAACGAGATTATATAATATTATAGTTAAAACTAGAAGAGACAAGAAGAGCTAAATGCTTCGTGATGATATTGTGGGGAGGGGGGTGGGGGTAGCGGTGTTACTTCTGGGTATAAGAGTCAGGGGAGGGAGGGTAGACAAAGATGGCAGGGAGAGAAAATTATTTCAGTTTCAGGCATCGTGAGATCAACGGATGGATTACAAACTCGGGTGGCCTTCATCAGTGGAATCATGTACTGGGACGCCGGGTGGTCCTCCTCAAGATGGCAGGGGTTTTTCCAGACGATTTCGTAGTACGGCTCAGATGTGGATCGGCTACATTTCGAGTTAAGCGTGTTATGTTCGTGCCGTAGGTCCCGTGTTTGTTGGCTCATTCGATGCAGATGCTTTGATACAGGTGGAAGAGGGTTCTGAGAATGATAAGGAAAATAAGAAGGGGCAGTTAGACTTGCATATTGATGGTTTTCACAAAGGTGTATATAAGGGACATATAGAGGAGATCGCGGCTTGCCAGCACATCTCGAACCGGGACGTTGGTTGGTCTTCCTCGGGCCCGCAGGGTATCCATTAGTCGAGACCTGGCGGAACTGTACTCGGTGCACGCCCAGACAATGTGCTCGATGTCGTGATAGCCGTCGCCACAAGCGCAGATACCACTATCCACGAGCCCAATACGCCGGAGATGTGCATCCAGCGTGTAATGGTTTGCCATGAGTCGGGACATCACACGAATGATGTCACGACCCACATCCATCCCCTTGAACCAAGGTTTCCTCGATACCTTAGGGATTATCGAATGTAGCCACCTTCCCAGCTCCCACTGCTCCACGAAGTTTGCCAACTTTCGAGGGTTCTCTGATGAGTAATACTGAAAAATTCGCTGAAGCAAATTGGTCTTTCGTAAACGTCTCCTTCTAAGGCACCCACCTTAGCTAAGGAGTCTGCCTTCTCATTGCCCGGAATGGAGCAATGAGAAGGGACCCATACCAAGGTAATCTGGAAAGAGTTGTCAGATAAAGCACTCAGTAGCTCCCGTATTTTCCCCAAAAAATACGAGGAGTGCTTTCCATGTTTCATCGAGCGAATAGCGTCAATGGAACTGAGGCTATCCGAAACGATGAAGTAATGGCCTGCGGGTAATGTTTCAATGACTCCAAGGGTATACTGAATGGCAGCTAGTTCTGCGGCGTAAACTGAAGCAGGGTCACTGAGTTTGTAGGAGGCGGTGAACTTTTGATTGAAAATACCGAAGCCAGTGGACCCTTCGAGGTTTGATCCGTCAGTATAAAACATCTTAGAACAGTCGACTTCTCGGAATTTATTATAAAAAATGTTTGGAACCACTTGTGGGCGTATGTGGTCCGGAATTCCACTAATCTCGTCTTTCATGGATGTGTCGAAGAAAACAGTAGATTCAGAAGTATTTATGAAATGCACACGGTTGGGATTGTAAGAAGAAGGGTTAATATTCTGCGCCATGTAGTCAAAGTACAGGGACATGAAACGGGTCTGAGAATTGAGCTCAACAAGCCTTTCGAAATTTTCAATCACGACCGGGTTCAAGATATCGCATCGAATGAGCAATCGATATGAGAGTTCCCAAAATCGATTTTTCAACGGGAGAACGCCCGACAGCACTTCGAGACTCATCGTATGGGTCGACTGCATGCACCCTAAGGCGATACGCAAACAACGATACTGAATTCTTTCGAGTTTGATGAAATGTATGTTCGCGGCGGAGCGAAAGCAGAAGCATCCGTATTCCATTACCGACAGTATCGTTGTTTGATACAACCTAATTAGGTCTCCTGGGTGGGCACCCCACCATGTTCCGGTTATTGTACGAAGAAAGTTGATCCTTTGCTGGCATTTCTGTTTCAGATACCGAATATGACATCCCCAAGTACCTTTCGAGTCGAACCAGACCCCTTACTGTGAAGACCTGAGCGATAGTTTGACCCATTAATAGAAGCTGTAGTTGTGCTGGTTCACGCTTCCTTGAAAACCTGTTTTAATCCACCTAGCGGTGCAATTGTGCCTTTCTCATTTCTCTAAACTATGGCACGGAGGCTTTTTATGTTCAACATAATTGTGGAAATGTCCATTACATTCTTAGTACACTTTGCACTTATACACAATGGCATGCCAGCCACGAACTTGATGAGCTACGTGTCGACGTTGAAACACTTGAAACAAAAAAATATCATACTCCATTAGCCTAATCATCATTAGATCAATGTTATCTGCTTGCTAACTCATTTTGTCATGCGGGGCTGGATATGTGAAGAGGGCGAAAGTCCCATGAACGAACGACTCCCCAGCTTAAATTGGTATGCTTTGTGATACAGTGGTGGTTTAAAGATGATGGGGTTGAAAGGGAGGGGTATGAGGGCTGGATGGGGTGGTGGTCTGAGGGGTGATTTAAGGAGATTTTTAAAGGAGGGGCGCGAACAGTAGAGGGGGGGGGGGGTGTAACCCCTCTCCGTAAACCATCAACTACGCCCCTGTTAAAATCCAGAAACCCTAAACGAGTCGAAAAAAAAAATTAGGGATTAGGTTGACGTTTTTCAGAGTGATTGCATAACCTTTCTATATGAGAAAGGCAAAAATGTGCCAAAATCCAAAAAAGTGAATCGTCAAATTTTTTTTTCGAGTTTGCATCAAATCTCGACGTTTCATGCACCTTGAACACATTTAGCATCAAAAATAAAAATTCTATTTTTAATTTTTCCTATAGTTTATATGAGAAATTTCTGTATGGCCGCACTCTGAAACCCGTAATTCCGGAACCAGAATTCCGATCGATCCAAAATTCAATAGCAGCCGATGGGAAGGTTGCACCTTTCATTTGAGACTAAGTTTGGGCAAATCGGTCCAACCATCTCTGAGAAAAATGAGTGACATTATTTGACACATACGCACATACATACATACACACACACACATACACACACACACATACACACACATACACACACACATACAGACTTTTTCCGATCTCGACGAACTGAGTCGAATGGGATATGACACTCGGCCCTCCGGGCCGGGATTAGGTTGACGTTTTTCAGAGTGATTGCATAACCTTTCTATATGAGAAAGGCAAAAATGTGCCAAAATCCAAAAAAGTGAATCGTAGTCAAATTTTTTTTTTCGAGTTTGCATCAAATCTCGACGTTTCATGCACCTTGAACACATTTAGCATCAAAAATAAAAATTCTATTTTTAATTTTTCCTATAGTTTATATGAGAAATTTCTGTATGGCCGCACTCTGAAACCCGTAATTCCGGAACCAGAATTCCGATCGATCCAAAATTCAATAGCAGCCGATGGGAAGGTTGCACCTTTCATTTGAGACTAAGTTTGGGCAAATCGGTCCAGCCATCTCTGAGAAAAATGAGTGACATTATTTGACACATACGCACATACATACACACACATACACACACACATACACACACATACACACACACATACATACATACACACACACATACAGACTTTTTCCGATCTCGACGAACTGAGTCGAATGGGATATGACACTCGGCCCTCCGGGCCGGGATTAGGTTGACGTTTTTCAGAGTGATTGCATAACCTTTCTATATGAGAAAGGCAAAAATGTGCCAAAATCCAAAAAAGTGAATCGTAGTCAAATTTTTTTTTCGAGTTTGCATCAAATCTCGACGTTTCATGCACCTTGAACACATTTAGCATCAAAAATAAAAATTCTATTTTTAATTTTTCCTATAGTTTATATGAGAAATTTCTGTATGGCCGCACTCTGAAACCCGTAATTCCGGAACCAGAATTCCGATCGATCCAAAATTCAATAGCAGCCGATGGGAAGGTTGCACCTTTCATTTGAGACTAAGTTTGGGCAAATCGGTCCAGCCATCTCTGAGAAAAATGAGTGACATTATTTGACACATACGCACATACATACACACACACACATACACACACATACACACACATACACACACACATACACACATACATACATACACACACACATACAGACTTTTTCCGATCTCGACGAACTGAGTCGAATGGGATATGACACTCGGCCCTCCGGGCCGGGATTAGGTTGACGTTTTTCAGAGTGATTGCATAACCTTTCTATATGAGAAAGGCAAAAATGTGCCAAAATCCAAAAAAGTGAATCGTAGTCAAATTTTTTTTTCGAGTTTGCATCAAATCTCGACGTTTCATGCACCTTGAACACATTTAGCATCAAAAATAAAAATTCTATTTTTAATTTTTCCTATAGTTTATATGAGAAATTTCTGTATGGCCGCACTCTGAAACCCGTAATTCCGGAACCAGAATTCCGATCGATCCAAAATTCAATAGCAGCCGATGGGAAGGTTGCACCTTTCATTTGAGACTAAGTTTGGGCAAATCGGTCCAGCCATCTCTGAGAAAAATGAGTGACATTATTTGACACATACGCACATACATACACACACACATACACACACACATACACACACATACACACACATACACACACACATACATACATACACACACACATACAGACTTTTTCCGATCTCGACGAACTGAGTCGAATGGGATATGACACTCGGCCCTCTGGGCCGGGATTAGGTTGACGTTTTTCAGAGTGATTGCATAACCTTTCTATATGAGAAAGGCAAAAATGTGCCAAAATCCAAAAAAGTGAATCGTAGTCAAATTTTTTTTTCGAGTTTGCATCAAATCTCGACGTTTCATGCACCTTGAACACATTTAGCATCAAAAATAAAAATTCTATTTTTAATTTTTCCTATAGTTTATATGAGAAATTTCTGTATGGCCGCACTCTGAAACCCGTAATTCCGGAACCAGAATTCCGATCGATCCAAAATTCAATAGCAGCCGATGGGAAGGTTGCACCTTTCATTTGAGACTAAGTTTGGGCAAATCGGTCCAGCCATCTCTGAGAAAAATGAGTGACATTATTTGACACATACGCACATACATACACACACACATACACACACACATACACACACACATACACACACATACATACATACACACACACATACAGACTTTTTCCGATCTCGACGAACTGAGTCGAATGGGATATGACACTCGGCCCTCCGGGCCGGGATTAGGTTGACGTTTTTCAGAGTGATTGCATAACCTTTCTATATGAGAAAGGCAAAAATGTGCCAAAATCCAAAAAAGTGAATCGTAGTCAAATTTTTTTTTTCGAGTTTGCATCAAATCTCGACGTTTCATGCACCTTGAACACATTTAGCATCAAAAATAAAAATTCTATTTTTAATTTTTCCTATAGTTTATATGAGAAATTTCTGTATGGCCGCACTCTGAAACCCGTAATTCCGGAACCAGAATTCCGATCGATCCAAAATTCAATAGCAGCCGATGGGAAGGTTGCACCTTTCATTTGAGACTAAGTTTGGGCAAATCGGTCCAGCCATCTCTGAGAAAAATGAGTGACATTATTTGACACATACGCACATACATACACACACACATACACACACACACACATACACACACACATACACACACATACATACATACACACACACATACAGACTTTTTCCGATCTCGACGAACTGAGTCGAATGGGATATGACACTCGGCCCTCCGGGCCGGGATTAGGTTGACGTTTTTCAGAGTGATTGCATAACCTTTCTATATGAGAAAGGCAAAAATGTGCCAAAATCCAAAAAAGTGAATCGTAGTCAAATTTTTTTTTCGAGTTTGCATCAAATTTCGACGTTTCATGCACCTTGAACACATTTAGCATCAAAAATAAAAATTCTATTTTTAATTTTTCCTATAGTTTATATGAGAAATTTCTGTATGGCCGCACTCTGAAACCCGTAATTCCGGAACCAGAATTCCGATCGATCCAAAATTCAATAGCAGCCGATGGGAAGGTTGCACCTTTCATTTGAGACTAAGTTTGGGCAAATCGGTCCAGCCATCTCTGAGAAAAATGAGTGACATTATTTGACACATACGCACATACATACACACACACATACACACACACATACACACACACATACATACATACACACACACATACAGACTTTTTCCGATCTCGACGAACTGAGTCGAATGGGATATGACACTCGGCCCTCCGGGCCGGGATTAGGTTGACGTTTTTCAGAGTGATTGCATAACCTTTCTATATGAGAAAGGCAAAAATGTGCCAAAATCCAAAAAAGTGAATCGTAGTCAAATTTTTTTTTCGAGTTTGCATCAAATCTCGACGTTTCATGCACCTTGAACACATTTAGCATCAAAAATAAAAATTCTATTTTTAATTTTTCCTATAGTTTATATGAGAAATTTCTTTATGGCCGCACTCTGAAACCCGTAATTCCGGAACCAGAATTCCGATCGATCCAAAATTCAATAGCAGCCGATGGGAAGGTTGCACCTTTCATTTGAGACTAAGTTTGGGCAAATCGGTCCAGCCATCTCTGAGAAAAATGAGTGACATTATTTGACACATACGCACATACATACACACACACACATACACACACACATACACACACATACACACACACATACACACATACATACATACACACACACATACAGACTTTTTCCGATCTCGACGAACTGAGTCGAATGGGATATGACACTCGGCCCTCCGGGCCGGGATTAGGTTGACGTTTTTCAGAGTGATTGCATAACCTTTCTATATGAGAAAGGCAAAAATGTGCCAAAATCCAAAAAAGTGAATCGTAGTCAAATTTTTTTTTCGAGTTTGCATCAAATCTCGACGTTTCATGCACCTTGAACACATTTAGCATCAAAAATAAAAATTCTATTTTTAATTTTTCCTATAGTTTATATGAGAAATTTCTGTATGGCCGCACTCTGAAACCCGTAATTCCGGAACCAGAATTCCGATCGATCCAAAATTCAATAGCAGCCGATGGGAAGGTTGCACCTTTCATTTGAGACTAAGTTTGGGCAAATCGGTCCAGCCATCTCTGAGAAAAATGAGTGACATTATTTGACACATACGCACATACATACACACACACATACACACACACATACACACACACATACACACACATACATACATACACACACACATACAGACTTTTTCCGATCTCGACGAACTGAGTCGAATGGGATATGACACTCGGCCCTCCGGGCCGGGATTAGGTTGACGTTTTTCAGAGTGATTGCATAACCTTTCTATATGAGAAAGGCAAAAATGTGCCAAAATCCAAAAAAGTGAATCGTAGTCAAATTTTTTTTTCGAGTTTGCATCAAATCTCGACGTTTCATGCACCTTGAACACATTTAGCATCAAAAATAAAAATTCTATTTTTAATTTTTCCTATAGTTTATATGAGAAATTTCTGTATGGCCGCACTCTGAAACCCGTAATTCCGGAACCAGAATTCCGATCGATCCAAAATTCAATAGCAGCCGATGGGAAGGTTGCACCTTTCATTTGAGACTAAGTTTGGGCAAATCGGTCCAGCCATCTCTGAGAAAAATGAGTGACATTATTTGACACATACGCACATACATACACACACACATACACACACACATACACACACATACACACACATACATACATACACACACACATACAGACTTTTTCCGATCTCGACGAACTGAGTCGAATGGGATATGACACTCGGCCCTCCGGGCCGGGATTAGGTTGACGTTTTTCAGAGTGATTGCATAACCTTTCTATATGAGAAAGGCAAAAATGTGCCAAAATCCAAAAAAGTGAATCGTAGTCAAATTTTTTTTTCGAGTTTGCATCAAATCTCGACGTTTCATGCACCTTGAACACATTTAGCATCAAAAATAAAAATTCTATTTTTAATTTTTCCTATAGTTTATATGAGAAATTTCTGTATGGCCGCACTCTGAAACCCGTAATTCCGGAACCAGAATTCCGATCGATCCAAAATTCAATAGCAGCCGATGGGAAGGTTGCACCTTTCATTTGAGACTAAGTTTGGGCAAATCGGTCCAGCCATCTCTGAGAAAAATGAGTGACATTATTTGACACATACGCACATACATACACACACACATACACACACACATACACACACATACACACACATACACACACATACATACATACACACACACATACAGACTTTTTCCGATCTCGACGAACTGAGTCGAATGGGATATGACACTCGGCCCTCTGGGCCGGGATTAGGTTGACGTTTTTCAGAGTGATTGCATAACCTTTCTATATGAGAAAGGCAAAAATGTGCCAAAATCCAAAAAAGTGAATCGTAGTCAAATTTTTTTTTCGAGTTTGCATCAAATCTCGACGTTTCATGCACCTTGAACACATTTAGCATCAAAAATAAAAATTCTATTTTTAATTTTTCCTATAGTTTATATGAGAAATTTCTGTATGGCCGCACTCTGAAACCCGTAATTCCGGAACCAGAATTCCGATCGATCCAAAATTCAATAGCAGCCGATGGGAAGGTTGCACCTTTCATTTGAGACTAAGTTTGGGCAAATCGGTCCAGCCATCTCTGAGAAAAATGAGTGACATTATTTGACACATACGCACATACATACACACACACATACACACACACATACACACACACATACATACATACACACACACATACATACATACACACACACATACAGACTTTTTCCGATCTCGACGAACTGAGTCGAATGGGATATGACACTCGGCCCTCCGGGCCGGGATTAGGTTGACGTTTTTCAGAGTGATTGCATAACCTTTCTATATGAGAAAGGCAAAAATGTGCCAAAATCCAAAAAAGTGAATCGTAGTCAATTTTTTTTTTTCGAGTTTGCATCAAATCTCGACGTTTCATGCACCTTGAACACATTTAGCATCAAAAATAAAAATTCTATTTTTAATTTTTCCTATAGTTTATATGAGAAATTTCTGTATGGCCGCACTCTGAAACCCGTAATTCCGGAACCAGAATTCCGATCGATCCAAAATTCAATAGCAGCCGATGGGAAGGTTGCACCTTTCATTTGAGACTAAGTTTGGGCAAATCGGTCCAGCCATCTCTGAGAAAAATGAGTGACATTATTTGACACATACGCACATACATACACACACACATACACACACACATACACACACACATACACACACATACATACATACACACACACATACAGACTTTTTCCGATCTCGACGAACTGAGTCGAATGGGATATGACACTCGGCCCTCCGGGCCGGGATTAGGTTGACGTTTTTCAGAGTGATTGCATAACCTTTCTATATGAGAAAGGCAAAAATGTGCCAAAATCCAAAAAAGTGAATCGTAGTCAAATTTTTTTTTCGAGTTTGCATCAAATTTCGACGTTTCATGCACCTTGAACACATTTAGCATCAAAAATAAAAATTCTATTTTTAATTTTTCCTATAGTTTATATGAGAAATTTCTGTATGGCCGCACTCTGAAACCCGTAATTCCGGAACCAGAATTCCGATCGATCCAAAATTCAATAGCAGCCGATGGGAAGGTTGCACCTTTCATTTGAGACTAAGTTTGGGCAAATCGGTCCAGCCATCTCTGAGAAAAATGAGTGACATTATTTGACACATACGCACATACATACACACACACATACACACACACATACACACACATACATACATACACACACACATACAGACTTTTTCCGATCTCGACGAACTGAGTCGAATGGGATATGACACTCGGCCCTCCGGGCCGGGATTAGGTTGACGTTTTTCAGAGTGATTGCATAACCTTTCTATATGAGAAAGGCAAAAATGTGCCAAAATCCAAAAAAGTGAATCGTAGTCAAATTTTTTTTTCGAGTTTGCATCAAATCTCGACGTTTCATGCACCTTGAACACATTTAGCATCAAAAATAAAAATTCTATTTTTAATTTTTCCTATAGTTTATATGAGAAATTTCTGTATGGCCGCACTCTGAAACCCGTAATTCCGGAACCAGAATTCCGATCGATCCAAAATTCAATAGCAGCCGATGGGAAGGTTGCACCTTTCATTTGAGACTAAGTTTGGGCAAATCGGTCCAGCCATCTCTGAGAAAAATGAGTGACATTATTTGACACATACGCACATACATACACACACACACATACACACACACATACACACACATACACACACATACACACATACATACATACACACACACATACAGACTTTTTCCGATCTCGACGAACTGAGTCGAATGGGATATGACACTCGGCCCTCCGGGCCGGGATTAGGTTGACGTTTTTCAGAGTGATTGCATAACCTTTCTATATGAGAAAGGCAAAAATGTGCCAAAATCCAAAAAAGTGAATCGTAGTCAAATTTTTTTTTCGAGTTTGCATCAAATCTCGACGTTTCATGCACCTTGAACACATTTAGCATCAAAAATAAAAATTCTATTTTTAATTTTTCCTATAGTTTATATGAGAAATTTCTGTATGGCCGCACTCTGAAACCCGTAATTCCGGAACCAGAATTCCGATCGATCCAAAATTCAATAGCAGCCGATGGGAAGGTTGCACCTTTCATTTGAGACTAAGTTTGGGCAAATCGGTCCAGCCATCTCTGAGAAAAATGAGTGACATTATTTGACACATACGCACATACATACACACACACATACACACACACATACACACACACATACACACACATACATACATACACACACACATACAGACTTTTTCCGATCTCGACGAACTGAGTCGAATGGGATATGACACTCGGCCCTCCGGGCCGGGATTAGGTTGACGTTTTTCAGAGTGATTGCATAACCTTTCTATATGAGAAAGGCAAAAATGTGCCAAAATCCAAAAAAGTGAATCGTAGTCAAATTTTTTTTTTCGAGTTTGCATCAAATCTCGACGTTTCATGCACCTTGAACACATTTAGCATCAAAAATAAAAATTCTATTTTTAATTTTTCCTATAGTTTATATGAGAAATTTCTGTATGGCCGCACTCTGAAACCCGTAATTCCGGAACCAGAATTCCGATCGATCCAAAATTCAATAGCAGCCGATGGGAAGGTTGCACCTTTCATTTGAGACTAAGTTTGGGCAAATCGGTCCAGCCATCTCTGAGAAAAATGAGTGACATCATTTGACACATACGCACATACATACACACACATACACACACACATACACACACATACACACACACATACATACATACACACACACATACAGACTTTTTCCGATCTCGACGAACTGAGTCGAATGGGATATGACACTCGGCCCTCCGGGCCGGGATTAGGTTGACGTTTTTCAGAGTGATTGCATAACCTTTCTATATGAGAAAGGCAAAAATGTGCCAAAATCCAAAAAAGTGAATCATAGTCAAATTTTTTTTTCGAGTTTGCATCAAATCTCGACGTTTCATGCACCTTGAACACATTTAGCATCAAAAATAAAAATTCTATTTTTAATTTTTCCTATAGTTTATATGAGAAATTTCTGTATGGCCGCACTCTGAAACCCGTAATTCCGGAACCAGAATTCCGATCGATCCAAAATTCAATAGCAGCCGATGGGAAGGTTGCACCTTTCATTTGAGACTAAGTTTGGGCAAATCGGTCCAGCCATCTCTGAGAAAAATGAGTGACATTATTTGACACATACGCACATACATACACACACATACACACACACATACACACACATACACACACACATACATACATACACACACACATACAGACTTTTTCCGATCTCGACGAACTGAGTCGAATGGGATATGACACTCGGCCCTCCGGGCCGGGATTAGGTTGACGTTTTTCAGAGTGATTGCATAACCTTTCTATATGAGAAAGGCAAAAATGTGCCAAAATCCAAAAAAGTGAATCGTAGTCAAATTTTTTTTTCGAGTTTGCATCAAATCTCGACGTTTCATGCACCTTGAACACATTTAGCATCAAAAATAAAAATTCTATTTTTAATTTTTCCTATAGTTTATATGAGAAATTTCTGTATGGCCGCACTCTGAAACCCGTAATTCCGGAACCAGAATTCCGATCGATCCAAAATTCAATAGCAGCCGATGGGAAGGTTGCACCTTTCATTTGAGACTAAGTTTGGGCAAATCGGTCCAGCCATCTCTGAGAAAAATGAGTGACATTATTTGACACATACGCACATACACACACACACATACACACACACATACACACACACATACACACACACACATACACACACATACATACATACACTTCCCGAAGCACGATCCAACTATATGGCCACCGTCACCGCACGGCGAGGAAGAAGGAACAAACATGGATCAGCAAGTGACTAACGACGAGCTAGTAGAAGCATCGAAGCGCCTAAAACCAAAGAAAGCCCCTGGTCCGGATGGAATACCAAACGTGGTACTGAAAGCTGCGATCCTGGCATATCCGGACATGTTCAGGATAGTGATGCAGAAGTGCCTAAATGAAGGCAACTTCCCCGAAATGTGGAAGGTCCAGAAGCTGGTGTTGCTGCCGAAGCCAGGGAAGCCACCTGGCGACCCGACCTCGTACAGACCCATATGCCTGCTGGATACACTCGGAAAACTCCTGGAAAGGATCATTCTTAACAGGTTGACGAAATTCACGGAAGGTGAGCGCGGACGATCCAAGATGCAGTTTGGTTTCCGCAAAGGAGCATCGACAGTGGATGCAATTCGGATAGTGCTCGAGAGTGCCGAGAAGTCATCTAAACAGAAGCGAAGAGGAGATCGATACTGCGCTGTGGTCACGATAGATGTGAAGAACGCGTTCAACAGTGCCAGCTGGGAAGCCATCGCTGCAGCGCTGCATAGAATGAGGGTTCCCGACTATCTGTGCCAGATCCTGAAGAGCTACTTTCAGAGCAGAGTGCTACTGTACGAGACGAGCGAAGGACAGAAGTCATTGCGTGTCACAGCGGGCGTTCCTCAGGGCTCCATTCTCGGTCCAACCCTTTGGAACGGGATGTACGATGGGGTGTTAACGCTGCAGCTGCCTAGGAAAGTGAAAATCGTAGGTTTCGCGGACGACGTGTCACTAACGGTGATGGGTGAGACACTTGAAGAAGTGGAGGTGTCGGTGACGGAGACAATAGACGCGATCGAGAGCTGGATGAACGGGGTTAAGCTGCAAATAGCTCACCACAAGACGGAGGTGTTGTTGGTCAGTAACTGCAGATCGGTCCAACGGATGCAGATCGACGTCGGAGGGCACGTGATTGCATCGAAACGTGCATTGAAGCAATTGGGAGTTATAATCGACGACCGGTTGAGCTTCAACAACCACGTTGATTACGCCTGTGAAAAGTCGGCGAAGGCAACGAACGCAATAGCGAGAATCATGCCAAACGTCGGCGGTCCGAGAAGCAGCACGAGACGTCTGCTATCTACTGTTTCGTCATCGATACTCCGATATGGGGTTCCTGCCTGGAGTGCTGCGCTGAAAACCAAGCGGAACCGTGAAAAGCTAAACAGGACATTCCGACTGATGGCCGTACGAGTCGCGAGTGCCTACAGAACAATATCGTCGGAGGCAGTATGCGTTATCGCCGGGATGATCCCCATCTGCATTACCCTGGCGGAGGACGTGGAATGCTATCAGCGGAGAAATGCACGTAACGCTAGGAGACAGGTTCGAGCGGACTCGTTGGCTAAATGGCAACAAGAGTGGGACAACGCGGAGAAAGGAAGGTGGACCCACCGACTCATCCCAAATGTATCGGCCTGGGTACATAGGAAGCATGGAGAGGTGAACTTCCATTTGACGCAGTTTTTGTCCGGGCACGGATGCTTCCGGAAGTACTTGCATCGGTTTGGACATGCTTCGTCACCCCTTTGCCCGGGTTGTGCGACCGTGCAGGAGACACCGGAACACGTGGTCTTCGAATGCCCTAGATTCGAAGAAGTTCGTAGGGGTATACCTGGTATGACAGCGGACAATATCGTCGAAGAGATGTGCCGTGACGAACATACCTGGGACGCTGTCAACAGAGTGGTCTCGAGCATACTCTCCGAGTTGCAGAGGAAGTGGCGTAGAGACCAACAAGAAACCGCAAATCGGGTTTCGAGAGAAATTCCGCCGCCGGGGAACTCTCCAACTGTGTAGACTAGGTCCACCGCCGGGGACCAGTTGAGTAGTGCGTGATGTAGCACCGAGTTGGGTCGTCGGGGCGCATGGGAACCGGACGTCAAGCTTCACCGGAATCGCTGAACCGACCTCGACATCCTTCCGGGTAGCTCGTGAGTAGGCTATATCCACCGCCGGGGATTGGACCGAGTAGACCGCGTCGCAGAGCTAGCAGTGGGTCGTTGGGGCGCCGGTGAACCGGAAGTTACGCTCCAACCGGAATCGCCGGATAGACCTCAGCACCTACTGTATGGCCCGTTGAGTAGGCTAGATCCACCGCCGGGGACTAGATCGAGTAGATCGGGCGAAACGGAACGAGAGGAAGCCAAAGAGCTCATGAAATTGTGGTGCTAAAACAAAAGAAGAATCGGTACCGGGGGAGCCTCCTTCGCCGGGGAACTCTCCGTCGGCGTAAGCTAGATCCACCGCCGGGGACTAGACTGAGTAGACCGCGACGAAATACCACCAGTCGCAGGTCGTCGGGGCATCAGCGAACCGGACGCTCTGCTCCACCGGAATCGCCGAACTGACCTCGACATCTGGTTGGTTGGCTCGGTTTCGGGAGAACTTCTCTCGCCGGGGAATTCTCCGTCGGAGTAGGCTAGGTCCATCGTCGGGGACTAGACCGAGTAGTTCGCGAACAAGTCTGGTGCTCAAAGAGTAAACGGCGTTGAATGGTGCGAGAAGGGAGTTGCGGTGCTAACCGGCACAAGCGAGCCGCAGGGCTCGGTGAATTAGACAGTCAGAAGTTTGCCGCTCAGACTGTACTCGTAGGGGAGGAGTACTAAGCCTCGACTCACAGCCAGCTTTCCGACTGCCATGCAGAGCTTGCCAGTCTGTGTGGATGGTAGAGAATTGGTGGTGTGTAGAGGAGTGGGGCTGTCACCCTACGGAAGAAACGAACTAGGAAGTAGTTGAATTAGAGTGCGTGCTATGCACATAAAAACCCCTCCCCGAAGTAATGCCGTAAGGTAGTGCCGGGGAGGAATCAGGTTCTGGGCAAGAGCAGTGGTTTTTAGCGGGTCGGGTGATGGCAGCCCAAACCCGTTCCCTGACAATGGGGTTTTTGTACATTTTTCCTCACTCAGGGTTTTTCTGAAAAATTTTTTACTGCTCTCAAAAAAAAAAAAAAAAAAAAAACATACATACATACACACACACATACAGACTTTTTCCGATCTCGACGAACTGAGTCGAATGGGATATGACACTCGGCCCTCCGGGCCGGGATTAGGTTGACGTTTTTCAGAGTGATTGCATAACCTTTCTATATGAGAAAGGCAAAAATGTGCCAAAATCCAAAAAAGTGAATCGTAGTCAAATTTTTTTTTCGAGTTTGCATCAAATCTCGACGTTTCATGCACCTTGAACACATTTAGCATCAAAAATAAAAATTCTATTTTTAATTTTTCCTATAGTTTATATGAGAAATTTCTGTATGGCCGCACTCTGAAACCCGTAATTCCGGAACCAGAATTCCGATCGATCCAAAATTCAATAGCAGCCGATGGGAAGGTTGCACCTTTCATTTGAGACTAAGTTTGGGCAAATCGGTCCAGCCATCTCTGAGAAAAATGAGTGACATTATTTGACACATACGCACATACATACACACACACATACACACACACATACACACACATACATACATACACACACACATACAGACTTTTTCCGATCTCGACGAACTGAGTCGAATGGGATATGACACTCGGCCCTCCGGGCCGGGATTAGGTTGACGTTTTTCAGAGTGATTGCATAACCTTTCTATATGAGAAAGGCAAAAATGTGCCAAAATCCAAAAAAGTGAATCGTAGTCAAATTTTTTTTTCGAGTTTGCATCAAATCTCGACGTTTCATGCACCTTGAACACATTTAGCATCAAAAATAAAAATTCTATTTTTAATTTTTCCTATAGTTTATATGAGAAATTTCTGTATGGCCGCACTCTGAAACCCGTAATTCCGGAACCAGAATTCCAATCGATCCAAAATTCAATAGCAGCCGATGGGAAGGTTGCACCTTTCATTTGAGACCAAGTTTGGGCAAATCGGTCCAGCCATCTCTGAGAAAAATGAGTGACATTATTTGACACATACGCACATACATACACACACATACACACACACACATACACACACATACACACACACATACATACATACACACACACATACAGACTTTTTCCGATCTCGAC